>NW_026266171.1:0-50981 GCF_025860055.1 Xyrauchen texanus
CCGGACTGATCATCCAACTGTGTGGAAAATAAATATAAGCTTACCCAACCTCTTTCTAGAGACCATGGCATATGCATATGTTTTTCTAACTTGCTTACCTAACAGTTACCTGGGGTCAGCTTGTTACAAATAATAAGTATATTATTTGTTTAATGATAAATAAGCATTATTTATCACCATTTTACCAGAGCCATTAGGTGGATTCCCATAAGGAGCAATCCCATACAATTCTCTCCCATTGCTACATTCAGTTCAACAGCATTGCATTTATCCTTTCTGTATTCATATTTTATTTGTTTTATTGTTTAATTCAGCTCTTATCTTTTGGTTATTAGTTTATCCTTTAGCATTGCATATCCATTATTAGCATTATTAATCGCTGTGCTAATTACTCTTGCATATCTATTGTTAATATACTGTATTTCCTTAATTTTATTACAAATGTGTCTTCATTGTGTTGCTGATCAAAAGACTCTTATTTTCCTTCAGATAAATCAGCTGACTAACACCCTCTAGTTTCCAGTATAGCTCTTTTGAGAGTGTTCTTAAATTGTTAAGAGAGTATTCTTAACTGGTGCCCCATATTGCAAAGGAGGAGGGATCATCTGATACACTCATAACCACACCTTAAGTGACACATGATAAAAAATCTCTACGTCATCAGTGAATTGAGTAGAAACTACAAAAAGCAAGGAGCATCATCAGAGTCTCCAGCCATCCAAAATTTTTCCCTCAGGCTATCAGACTGCTGAACTGCTAACAACTCCATACCCTAGGACCATCATTGGATTCACTGTACTCAATATATCACTCTCTCTCTCTATATATATATCTATATATATATATATACACACACACACACACACACACAGTTGAAGTCAGAAGTTTACATACACTGAGGTTGAAGTCATTAAAATGTATTTTAACCACTCCACAGATTTCATATTAGCAAACTATAGTTTTGGCAAGTCAATACATTTTTATTTGTATAGTGCCTTTCACAACACAGATAATATTTATAATGTTTATAATGATAATATTTATAATCATTGTGTAGTTATAATTTTGTTTTATTGTGAATTGAGCTTAAAAATAAGTAATTCAATAATAATTGTATTTATAACCCCAGTGAGCAAGCTGAAAGTGACTGTGGCAAGGAACACAAAACTCCATAAGATGTTGATTAATGGAGAAAAATAACATTGGGAGAAACCAGACTTACTGTGGGGGCCAGTTCCCCTCTGACTAACATCATGAATATAATGTAAATATTACTTATGTATAGTGCAAGTCATGCCTTAAAATTATTAAACTAAGTAAGTGTTAAGGGTCAGTGTTTAAACATGTTGTATGAACTGTTATATTAATGACTAATGTCTTTGAAGTCCATCCTGAATTAACTGCAGAAATTCACATAGATGCAATTGTCCTTTGTTAGTTGGCTGATGAAGGCTTTTGTTGGCAATTAATTGATAGTCTGTGTATTCCATTATAAGACTGTAGTCCATCATAATACCGAGGTGATGCAGGCAGAGATCAGTGAGGTGCATCACAGTTCAACCTGGCCGGTAATTTCAGTGGGGGCTACCCAAAGTCCAAGATTCAGGCAATTGTATATGAAGTATCCCATGTCTTATGGTTGGAGTTGGCATCAGTTCATCCTCTGAAGTCCATCATAATAGACTGAAGTGATGTATGGTCGGCACCGACTGCTATCATCACACAGCTGAGTCACCGAAGCACATTTTTTATATCAAGTATTCATGTTTTTACTAGTGGAAATGTAATTATTGATATCAACAATTGCCAATTCCACTAGCAAAAATTTTATTATTGATATCAAGAATTAGCATTCTAACTAGTAAAAACTGAATTGTTGGTTTCAACAATTCATATTCAGTGAATGAATAAAAGGTAAAACGGCTTGCCATAAACTATTCCTTAAAGCTTTTACGATCATCTTTACGAACGCTCGTTGTTTTTATGAAGGAGTAACTCCTTTGTACCAAACCAGCACTTATCATTCGTTATAAAGTAGAATTTAACTGGTTCGTTACGAGAGCTGTCCAGTCAAAGGTGCTGAAACTTTGGCCAAAATATCCAGAGGTGCGTTCCAATCGACCGGTAGTGTCATGCGAAGTGGACTTAATACGGTAGTCAGTCATCTTAAGTGTGATTCCAATCTGATGGGAGCGAAAATGTTTAGTTTGAAGGGCATTCTAAACGGCACAGGGGAATAAGGATACCATAACTTCATCATTTCCCTTACCCACCAGTCATTGCAATCCATCAGAGAACTGACGAGGTTTGCCAAAAATAAACGCTCAAATAAAATTAAGAAAAGGCGTTTCAGACTCTTAAGTTTTAATTAAGCTTAATTCACCTCAGGGGTGTTCTTGGTAAGCGGTTGTGCGTGATTGTAAATCGCACAAGATGCGACCGTTAATTACATTGGTCATTACGATTAAGAAGACACATATGTTATAAAGATAACCAACAAATATTTATATTGAATAGCAACAGCTAATTTAAGTCTGGAAAAATAAAGTAATTTGAATGCGTATAATTATGAACACGTGTGAATGTATTATATAGACTAAAGTTGTTTATATAGTAAGGCAAAGGCAAGTTATAGTCTGTATAGGCATTTACACGTGTACATTATGTCTTCTTACTTAAACCCATTCATCTGCGCGACAGATGACATTGCAACAGGGTATTCCAAATGAAAGATTTTTGTCAAGTTAAATGGATTTCAACAAATAGCCCGTGTTCAATGAGCAGTGAACAGGGTATGCGACCCTGTGGATCCTAATCAAAAAAGCTTATTAGAATATTGGTTAATCCTGTTGGATCTTATTTGATTTTTAGAATCTTATTGGACATATACTTGTATTGTATTGGAATAATGTCATGCTAATGGACATTTATAAGAAATTGATAAGGGTGCTATGGGAGTTTAAAAATCCTAAAGGATTTTCTTTTAATTCTTATTGTGTGCTATAGCTATTCTTTTCCTGTTTGTAATAATTAAAAAGTCAAATTTTTGTCGCCGGAGATTTCAACCATGCGAATCTCAAGACAGTGTTCCCTAAATTCCATCAGTATGTGGACTTTGCAACGAGAGGGGCGAACGCGCTTGATCTTGTTTACACAAACATCCCAGGCACGTACCGGCACCTCGGCTACTCAGACCACATCTCTGTTATGTTAATTCCAGCATACAGACCGCTCGTCAGACGCACAAAACCGCTTCAGAAGGTGAAAACCTGGCCAACAGGAGCATCTCTGCTCTTCAGGACTGTTTTGAGTGTACTGACTGGCACATGTTCAGTGTATTAGAATGAGGGCCAGTTGAATATGTTCGTACTACCATCTAGTGGCAAAGTAACTGTATAACATCCTTATTAGGATTTTTGATTATGCAGGCAGTTGCTTAGGACCCATTATATGCTAAGGACCCAGTAGTTATGATGCAGTTCTGTTGTACCTCATGTGCCATTGCTTTTGATACTGTGGATATCCCAGTTCATCAAAGATGTTCTTTGCAAATGTTGTTAATTGGTATCATGTGTGCATGCATCAAATAAACCACACACATCTACATACACTGAAACTACTCCACTGAATCTGTACATATAAACATCAATGTGTGAAGAATAAAGAAGGTTAATTTTTCCACAAAGAGTGGTCTGTTAGTGGTGCACTGATATATCTCCTCTTCAATCGGACATAAATAATTTGTTCTAACCGGACATTCTCTGGTGGTTGCAAACTGATAGTAATCAGCACCTAAGTGCCTTTATAGTATAGCTCAAACACTACACTCTTTCATATTCAGGGAGGCTGCAACATATGGCGATTCTACCAACTTGGAGGAATACACAGCATCAGTGTCCAGCTACATCAGCAAGTGCATTGATGATGTCACTTTCTCCAAGACCATCACAACACGCTCCAACCAGAAGCCGTGGATGACTGCGGAGGTGCGCACGCTGCTGAGGACCAGAGACTCCGCCTTCAGAGCAGGCGATAAGGCAGCCCTAAGACCAGCTAGGACCAAACTGTCCCGGGCAATCAGAGAGGCAAAGCGCGCACACGCCCAGAGAATCCACAGTCACTTCCAGGACAGTGGTGACATGCGGCACATGTGGCCGGGCATCCAGGCCATCACCAATTACAGGACAACATCAGTTGCCTGTGACAAAGATGCCTCCCTTCCAGATGCGCTGAACAATTACTACGCTTGGTTTGAAGTGCAGAACGACGTGGTGGCGTGGAAGACCACCCCTCCTCCCAACGACCAGATGCTCTGTCTTACCACGGCGGATGTGAGGAAAACTCTACGTAGAGTCAACCCACGGAAGGCTGCTGGACCAGACAATATTCCTGGCAGAGTGCTCAGAGGATGTGCAGACCAGCTGGCAGATGTCCTTACCGACATCTTCAACATCTCTCTGAGCAGCGCCGTCGTTCCAACGTGCTTCAAGGCCACCACCATCATCCCCATGCCAAAGATGTCTTCAGTGTCATCCCGATCACGCACTCACACCAATCATCATGAAGTGCTTCGAGAGGCTCGTCACCTCCCTCTGCAACTGGATCCTGGAATTCCTGACTGGGAGACCTCAGTCAGTCCGGATCGGGAACAGCATCTCCACCACCACACTGAGCACTGGGGCCCCCAGGGCTGTGTGCTCACTCCACTTCTGTTTACTCTGCTGAATCACGACTGTGCAGCAATGCACAGCTCGAACCACATCGTCAAGTTTGCAGATGACACGACCGTGGTGGGTCTCATCAGCAAGAACGATGAGTCAGCATACAGAGAGGAGGTGCAGCGGCTAACGGACTGGTGTAGAGCCAACAACCTGTCCCTGAATGTCGACAAAACAAAAGAGATGGTTGTTGACTTTAGGAGAGCACAGAGTGAGTGCATTGTCAGCTCTCTGCTGAACATCGACGGCTCCTCTGTGGAGATCGTTAAGAGCACCAACTTCCTTGGTGTTCACCTGGTGGAGAAACTCACCTGGTCCCTCAACACCAGCTCTATCACCAAGAAAGCCCAGCAGCATCTCTACTTTCTTCAAAGGCTGAGGAAAGCACATCTCCCACCCCCATCCTCACTACATTCTATAGAGGGACTATTGAGAGCATCCTGAGCAGCTGCATCACTGCCTGGTTTGGGACTTGCACCGTTTCAGACTGCAAAGCCCTGCAGAGGATAGTGAGGACAGCTGAGAAGATCATCGGGGTCTCTCTTCCCTCCATCAAAGACATTTACAAAAAACACTGTATCCGCCAAGCAACCAGCATTGTGGATGACACCACACACCCCTCACACAATCTCTTTACCCTCCTGCCGTCTGGCAAGAGGTACCGAAGCATTTGGGCCGTCACGGCTAGACTGTGTAACAGCTTCTTCCCCCAAACCATCAGACTCCTCAAGACTGGACTGACACACACACACACACACACACACACACACACACACACACACACACACACACACACGTGTCCTGAGTTGCACTTTAATTACTGTCACTTTATAACTGTCTTCTACCTCAATAACTGCTATGTGCATAGAACACTATCTCATAGTATGTTGTTTATGTTTTTAGAAACTGTCATCTTTTTGCACTATTGTGTACTGGTCGGCGCTGCACTGTCACTGTGCATATTGTCCTGTTCATTGTTAGAAATTTATTTTTCCGTACTTTTTGCACATGTATGCATGTGCACTTTATATAGGTATATATAGGTATTTTATTTAGTTGTGTAGTCTCATGTGGTTCTGTGTTTGTCCTATGTTGTTTTATGTAGCACCATGGTCCTGGAGGAACGTTGTCTTGTTTCGCTGTGTACTGTACTAACTGTATATGGTTGACACGACAATGAAAAAACACTTGACTTGACATGACTTGACCACGCCCATTTGCTAAATGACACTATTATAGCTATCCAAAGGGTAAAGTTATTATTTATAAATTATTAATATTATAAATGATTGACCAAGAGAGTCCGGAGAATTGGACTGCATTGGTTTTATTGAGGTTGAGCACAAAATATTGAGCGCGGAGATCGTTTTGTCTGGTTTGGGCCAAGGATTCCAATGGAATAGAGCACTCGAGTCTACGACAAACGGTCTAGGAGTTATTTGCAGTTTCATGGTTTGTATCGCTGTAGCGCCCCTATTGACTGATTTGGCCGGGTTCTGAGTAGCGAGCAATACTACTACCACCTGACCAAGCCTCAAAAGCTCCTCAAAAGCTCTTCAAAGCACATAAATACAACATAAAGGTAATTTGGATGACTCCAGTGTTTTAATCCATGCCTTTTGAAGTGATCCATTCAATTTGGGGTGAGAACAGACATAAAAACCTTGACATCAGCAGTCTCTTTGGCGATCATGATTTCAGGCTCATGATTACACTTACTATAGCGTTATCTAGCGCTCTGTGCATGCGTCAAGCACTAGGAAGTGTAATTGAGCTTGAAATCATTATCGCTGAGGAGTTTGGTCACAGTCACTTGCATTTTTGGACAAACAGACAGATCTCCTTTAAAATATCTTTGGTTAAGTTCTGTGGAAGAAAGAACATCATACGCGCTTGAGACAGCATTAGGGTGATTAAATGATGTGAGAATGAGAATTTTTATTGAACAATTTCTTTAATAATAACAGGAGGTAGATCTGCAATGCTGAAACAGCTTTATAGTGTAGAGAACAGCCAGTCCAACACAAAAAGGCCAAGAAAGGATTGAGCATTAGGGAGGGGCAGTGCCAGAAACACCCCAGAACTTTCTTGGGGTCAGAGAGCAGTGAGGAATGTAGGTTAAGGTTGTTGATGTATGTGATAATGGCAATGATAATATGGATTAGATTTGTTGTTCTTTCTCTTTTATGCACAGTGTGTCAGTACACCAGTCACTGCAAAGAAAATTAGCAGGATAATAGTCAAATTCATCCAAAAATTCAACTACATAGGAAAGAAAAAGTAAGTTCATACCATGATAACACTGTGCATGAAAGGAAGTCATACATACTATCAAATACTATGAAACTCCAACATACTCATTAATGTACAGCTTTTTAACGTACTGTATTTTATTTGAAAAAGGATTACACATTTTCCTAGCTTATTATGTTTAATATTGTGTAATTAAATTAAAAGAAATACATATAAATTTGATCATGTCATTCCAAATCTTTTACTCCCCCACAGTTTGGAGCCATAATTCACTTTCATTATATGACGAAAAGCTGTGTGAAGATTTTTCTTACCTGTGCTTTGTGTTACCTGAAAGAAAGTCATACAAGTTTGGAACGAACATCATTAGGGTGAGTAAAAAGGACAGGATCAATATTTTCTGATAGAGTATTTCTTTAAGGAGTTTATAGCTACACTTTGGGGTTAAGTTTGTGACGATTAATTGGCATTTGAGTGTTACAGTGGTTCCTTGTCATGTAGAATGAGATTTCTCAATGATAACGTTTTTAAACATTTTCAATAACTCACTCCCAAGAATTAGTTTCAGAATTTCTGATCATTATTAAAGGAAATACACAATATAGTAACCTAGAAATCACTTTTCTGGGTTTTCCAGAAAGCAGAAGGTCCTTGTGATTCATACTGAAAGCTGTTTTTAAACAAACCTCTAACACCCTGTCTACACTGGATGCTTGCTTCGCATCACAACAAAAACAAATATATTTTATTATAATCAATGATGCTGTTTACACAGAAAGTGTCTGTTGCTGCACATTGCGTCGAGCCAACAGTAAACGAGTGTCCTGCTCCATTTTGCGCTGCATGTGCTGGCGCTACTCATGCCAACAAGACAAATAAACGGTTTGAATGTTCACTTGGACACGTCCATTAAAGACAGTAAGCCATTAAGGTGTGTCGCATCACATCAACCGATGCTTCGGAAGTAGATGGGGTGTAGTGTTAAATACTTAAACACTGCTACAAATTTTTTTTTTAACTAAATTAAAGACATAGTTTTTTTCTGTTTTTGTTTTTTAAATAATTTATTAAAATTCATGCATCTTAATAAGGTGACCCTTTACTAATTCATCTGCATGAAACAAGGCATGGCTGGGAACTGTGCACAGTATTACCTTGAGAAATAAAATGTTTGTGCTAATCCAACAGCAGCCAATCTTGAATCTGCTCTTATATTTATATATATTTATTATCTTTCATTTGAAATGCCTCTGGGATAAAGGGATAACAGGCAAGTGAAAGCAGGCAGCTGTCATGGCCCTAACCATTGGCTGTTCAAGAAAGTTGACAACAGAGCCACAGAAACACTGTCAGAGTGAAAGCAGAATGCAAGCCTGCAACAGCAGTTACACAGCAATGCCACAAAACACGGTGCTTAAGCAGTTACAAGTTATTTATATCTAGTTTTATAGGCATCACATTGCTATATATCTAGGGCTCTTATGTGAATGTGGGTATGGCCTACCAGTCCCTCATCATTCTTTATGGATTGTTTATGAGTATAAATGTTATTTGCTCTTTATTCTTTTGACAGGCTACATCAAATATAAAGTCAATGTTGAAGTGAGGCTAATCAAGAAAGCCATCTTGCATGTGAATGAATGCAAGCTGTCAAAGTGACAGCATCATTAATGTACATCAGAATTGAGCATTTTAAAATGTGTTCAACATTGTAGCCTATTTTATAATGTTGTGCAATATTGTGCTTTTCTTCTTTATTCATGCTCTTTATATTCCTCTTTTCTGTAATTAATAAAAGTAGTTAAACTTATAGTAAATTATAATAGTTAAAAAGTAATGAAAATGTAAAGGATACAGTTATGACAATAAAGAAACTATTAGAAATAAAAAATATATTTTTTTAATTTACATTTTAAGAATTCATTATCAGTCCCTTACTAATCGCCTCCATTTTTAAGCTTGTTTTAAGTTTTTGTTCATTGACTTCACTTACTCCAACTGCAAGACATGGCAGATTTTGTGATCTCAAAATGGCAGCCACCACGAGTGGGTTATCTGCAGTGTACAATAAAACTGCCTTTGCTAGAACATTGATAAGACTCGAGTCTCGTGTGTGTGTGTGTGTGTGTGTGTGTGTACATCATTTTAAACATATCTGTTAAAGTCTACATTTATTTAGGGACAAATCTATTTCACAGTGGAAAAGGGCACCATCGAGATTCTTAAAAGACTCATTTAATTCACATAAAATTTTCTGTATAAAAATCCAATAAGACTCAGTTCCATTTAGAAAATCCTTTAGAAAAAAGAAAACTTAAATCCCATAGAACTGGTCCTAAATGATATGAATTCCCATTAGACTCTTATTAGATTGTCATGTGATCCTATAAGAAGATCTTATATGAATGATTCCAAATTATTATAGAAATTCCAGTTGGAATCCTGTAAAAATGTCTCATTGGGATCCTTTAGGAATTTTTCACAAGCTAGCTCGGGAGTTCTAATTCTGAACATGAACTGTCTCTCAGAGTTTCAGTTGTAGACTTTCGACTTCATATATATTAATTCATGTGGCGCAATAATGAGAAGGCAGCGATGTTCATAAGGGGCTCTCACATAAGTTTGAGAGAGACTGCCAATTGATTTCAATGCATTTATTTACAGATTGTTAATATTCTACAATGAAATTACTGAATGGCCTCTTCAGTTATCAATATTATATTTTTAAAATGTCCCTTTGTCTCTGATAAACTGAAAGATACGAGAATGTGTGTATGTTTAAGAGACAAAGCTGTTCTTCATTTACGAAAGTTTTTATGTAATTGGATATCAATGCTTTGGGGAAATGCGCCGTAGAGATTAAGTAGCCTACTACTTAAACGCTATTAACGTTCTTAGTGCGTCCCACATCTGATTTCACATGTTCGGTTGACACCTGTAGCTACGCTATTGATCACGTCATTGGGTGAAAGTTATCTGATTGGCTACTCCATATTTAAATATCCTGGCCGTTGCTTTTCTTTGTTTTTTTTTTCATTTAGGTCTATGCCTGAAAGAAGCCAGTCGTAAGAACAAGTCATACAGTTAATTTCATATAAATGGAAAATAGCCTCATGCGGAGCTTATGTCTTCTTTTAACACAATCGTCTTTAACCTATAGGAGTATACTCCAACTGCCGGTATGCGAGGAAATATTCTTTACGTTAGGCTACTTTGTGTTGATCATGACTGGCTTACCACACTTCAGCAACAATATGGTGAAGTGCTGCTACAACGTTATTATCAGTAAAATTTCGCACTTTAATGGGATAGCCTACATTTACTAATTTACAGTTTGACCAAATATGTCATTTTTTCTGTCCTGTTCTCAAAATTATAAAGAAGTGGAAACAACAGGTCAAAAAGCACACCCTAAGGAAAATTGCTTTTTTCTGGTCACAAAATGTATCAAGATTGAAAATAAAATAAAATAAAATAAAACACATTTCTTTTGATAAAGGAAAATTATTTGTGTAAAAATAAATATTTACAGAAGATCGTTTTCATTTAAAATCATTAAAAAACTTGAGGTACAAGTTATCTAGGGTGTTTATATTGATACCTTGAAGATATAGGGACAATCATTGTTCCAAATTTGTCAAACTAAAAAATACTTTTGAGACAGCAAGATGCTTTTAAAGTTAAAAATTTAGAAAATGCTCATTCCAAATAACTTACAAAAAAGAGTCGCCATTTCCTGTTAATTTTAATCACATTTGACATTTTATAACCTCTCACGAATTGTATGATCAATTTCATCCCTTGTGATTAAGTTAATTTGAGCTCATTTCGAACATTCTTGATTATCACACATCCTCTATCCAAAAGTTGTGTGCTAGTTGTAAAATCATGTAGGCTATTTTTTAACGCATGATTGTATGTCTTTATGGCTCCATAAATGCTAATGCTTATTAACGACTTTAAAGAAAACATGTCTTAATGTCTTTAAAACCGAGCCAAAGTCCACTGTGCGGCAAGGAGTAACCCTCCATAAGATATTGAACAGAAAACCATCTCAGGAAACAGACTCAGGAGGGCACTCCTCCTTTAGCATTGCAATAAATCGAATGTGCATATTAACTATGTGTGTAATACATAACATATATACACTGAATAAATACAATTATGATTTTCCCCACAAGCTAAAGCAATGTCAAAAAATCTGAGAATAAAGTTTCAAGGATACTGACCATGTCTTTGATGCCCATCCACACTTGATGTCAGATGTAGACGTCAGTTCGGTGTCTTTTATCTTGCTGCCTAGTATTAACTTTGTTTGGCTTTATGGATTAGTTGTAACGATTAAAGATATTGTAATGGAATAAGTAGGCCTATGTTTATCAGTGCAGCCTACCCTTTCTAACCGAACGTGAAGGTCGCGCCGAGACGCTTCAAATCACTCCAATTATAATAAGTGATACTGAATACGTGTGTCTCATAGCCCGGACGAACTTCCTGTGCTATTGTGTCCAGTCCATCTGAAATAAACGTATCAAATGTAGGGCCTATGTGTGAATGTTTTAACCATTAATTGTATTCGTTACATTTTTAAGTTCATTTCTGAGAGTTCAATCCGGCTCGTGATGTTTCTGGTCTAGTAATTCCAAAGATCTCTTTCTTCTAACCATATATACACAGTTTAAACTGACTTATAACTGAATAATGATACTAATTATTACAATTATTATAACAATAACAGTAATAGTGCACAACAATAAGTAATTATGTATGACAGACTGAATTTCGATTGAAAATAAAGGCTATTGAACCTCTGAAGCATTACTGTGATTGGTGCGTGAAGATATTGAGAATGTTCACATGATGATTGTAATTCACCATGTTTACATTCTTCCGAATTATGTAAATTGCTGACATCACAATAATCATCACCTGTAATCCACAAACACACACACCTGGCGCACCTGCTACAAACCTAATAACAAATTAGGCCATGTGATTATAAATATGCCACTGCTAATGTTGAAATAACTCCAGAACTGAGAAAGACTGGTACTAAAACGTGTTAAATTGTTAAAATATATTTCTACAACAATGGTGAAATCAAAAAGAGGAAAAGGAGCACTTAGACAAGACTTGTGGACAGCAGCTGGAGGTAAAGATGTTCTAGTTAAGTTTTTCAATGCAGAAAACCTAGTTCAGCAAGAAACCAAGCAAAATGCACAGATCTGGCACACATTGTCCACTAAAATATTTGGACTCAACACAACAAAAAATAGACAATGGTTGTATGTGGTGTGGAAATACAACAGGCAGGGGTATTAGAACAACAACTGAGGAGCAAGGAAGGAAGGAAGAAATTGAATTTGCTTCTCAAACGACAATGTCTTCCCAGAAGACAAATAACAATAAAGAAACTTTGGAGAATCAGGAGAGGGCTCAGCCAGAGAGTGAACCTGAGGCTTTTGTGAAGACTGGGAGTGAGACTCATGTGCCTCCCCGAAGTGATCTGAGTCTCCAAAGTGTCGAAACAAAAGTTGGACAAGGTCCAAAGAATCCGTTTCGAAAGATGCCACATACCCCCCCCCAAAAATTTTTAAATTGCTAATAGAACCAAAGATCTGGTCTAAAATAGCCCCTTTGAAATGGGCAAACAAACTGAGGCCGCCATGGACTCACTACCTATACAATAAATTTCGAAAATTAAATCCTTTCTGTACACTCCGGTTCACCTACCAACATGTACGTGCAATGGGGAGCCGAAAATTGCATCCTTATATAACGGTGCGTGCCAAATGCACTTTTCCATCATGCTGTGCAAGCTATTCGTTTACGATCAGAAACAAACCATTGCGACAACAGTACATCCCAGTGACTGTGTGCCGTTCTGGAGAAGTATTGCATCGGAAATCGGATCAACGCCTCCGACCTGCTAGCAACATCAGGCGTGGAACAATATCCAAAGCTGTAATTAAAGGTGTCAGCAAGGAATATTATTGTAAAAAGGCTATAGTTACTAACCTCTCTCTAAAATCTCCCCTCTGTATTTTGAGGCACATGCACACACACAGCACCTTTCCTGAGCCAATCAGCGTCCAGAAACCTTGTGCAGGTGATCTCCCCGCCCTCACAGAGACAGTATTAACAGTGCAGCGGGACACGGAGACTGACGCTGAAGCTAAAGCAGTATAAACTGTTTATATAGCGCATTTCGGACGAAGTGTTGTGCGTGAATGCCAAAGTAAGTTTGTAATTCTTAATTATACAGTCTATTCGCTCTGGGAAACAAGTTATTATGATGTAACGATATACCATAGAGATGTGTGTGTATTCCCAATTGTTTATTCATGCCTGTAACACTCTAGCTCGTATGTCTGTTTACATAACTTTATTATTGTCCGCACTAGAGTTACACTTGCTTTATTATTACATGTTATGTTATAGTTTGAAGTTAAATTTGCTGTATTTTTTTCTGTATTTAATGGGAGTATTGTTGTGAACAATTTATTACGCGCATGCGCTCTCATAACCCCGACAGAGCGGCGCCATACGAGCTTCGCAGCTTTACAAGGTGTCAGATTACAGCTGTGCGTGGCATATAACATAAAGGTTACAGCCTAACTTACATTTGCTTTCAGTTTATTCTAATAATGTGCCTGTTTAATTATTAATGTTATTTTATCGTGCTACATTATTGCTCATATGTTTAATTGTTGTAATTATTATTATGTATATTCATGTTTATGTTACTGTTTATTTTATAGAAAACCACAACCATACAGGCCAGTCTGTTGAGTGGTGACAATAAATGGGTTATTCCCAGAAAGTTATTGCATCTTCGTTTTCGTCTCTAATCGGACAGTCTTTGGTGGGTCAGCACCCTGAGCTGGCAACTTGTCTTATTGTCAGACATCATAAGGAGAGAGAATAAGGATCTCCGCAAAGTCCTGCAAATGTTACAGCAGGAAAGGGGCACAGCTCAGAGCTCAAATGACCAATATGCAAAGGAGCTTTCTCAGCTTAAGCAGCAAATGAGGCAGCTGCAAATTCAGATGGAGCATCAACGTCCTGAAAGTCAGCCCCTTTCACCTGCCACCCCTACGAGGCAGTATAGCTCCAGTCGTCCTATACCTGCACCACGCTTCCAGCCACAAGCACGTTATGATAAACCACGCTTCAGACCTGTACCAGCTCCGCGCTTCAAACCGCAAAAGGAGTATCAGACTGAGGACAAGCTTCAAAGTCCTCCACACCACCCAACTCCAGCATCGACCTCCAATATTAAACAGAGCTCTTCTTACCACTTTAGGCCACAAGGGGTTAAGAGATCAGAGGCACATTACTCCCACAGACAAGAATACTTAAATCCTCCATACTGGGTCTCTCAAGATACCGCAAAGCATCCACAAATGCCATGCCGGTCACTTACGCCATCACCTCCCCCTGAAATAGAACTGATGTATCGAGGTCCAACCCCTACGATCCCTGACTTCATACATCCAAACCCAAGAGAGTTCTCGCGACTAAAAATTGCACTGGAAAATATCCTCCCAGCTAATGCGACAGAAAGATTCAAATTCCAGATACTGATGGACCATCTGAAATTAGAGGAGGCTCTGCTAATTGCTGACTCATACTGCCATTCGCAACACCCTTACACAAGGACAATGGCTGCTTTAGATCAGCAGTTTGGTCAGCCACATCAACTAGCTCTACAACGGATTGCAGAGTTAATGGATGGCACAAATATAGCTAGTGGAGACCAGAAGGCCTTTAGACTTTTTGCTCTCAAGGTCCGTTCTCTGGTTGGCATGCTGGAACAATTAGGCAAGACGGGCCATTTCGAGTTACATTGTGGGTCTCATGTGTCTCGGCTGCTTGGGAAGCTTCGCATGACCTCAGATCAGGTTTTCGGAGGTTTGCACATCCACATCATGTGCCCATACCTACACTTCTGGATTTTGCAGAATGGCTGGAGTTTGAAATCCAAGTTCAAGAGGACACTACAAGGTTTGCAAGCAATCAACATAAAGGGCCCTTAACACGAACAAGAGAGACTATCAGAGACTCTAAGCCAGCCGCTAAACGCACCACAATCTTTCTGAGCACAGAGAAGGCGATTTCTGAGTCTACACTATCTGCTTCACCATCTAAGACTTCTCTAAAACCCTACTGCACCTACTGTGACAACAGTAAGCACTCCCTCAACAACTGTACCAACTTCAAGCTGCTTACTAAAGATCAAAAACGAAGCTGGGTCAAAGACAACAACAGATGTTGGCGCTGTGGTAGAACTCATAAGTCAGCAGAATGTAACCTAAAAATGCGATGCAGACAGTGCAACAGCCGACACCTCATGGCTCTGCATGACATCAGTGCTGGGAAGCCTGATAATCCAAAGCCTGTTCACGATGACACTGCTGATACCAACACCTGTCTGCTCAACACTATGAATGAGATTCTCCTGATTCATAAGCCGCCTACCAGTCGGAAAGTTCTACTTAAAATCATCAAAGTGATTCTCAGAAATGGAAAGAGGAAAATGGATGCATATGCAATTCAGGATGATGGATCTGAGAGAACTATCCTCCTCCACAATGCAGCTCAGCAGTTGGGCCTTAAAGGTCAGCCTGAAGACCTTCCCCTTGAACAGTCAGGCAGGAGTTTCAAGTTCTCAGAGGTGCAGCAATCTCATTTACAATCTCCCCAATGGCTCAGCCCACTAAACAGTATCGCATCAAAGGTGCCTTCACTGCTCAACAGCTAAGTTTAGCAGAACACTCACACCCAGTGAAGAATCTGAAGAAGAGATATCAACACCTTAAAGGGCTTCCACTGTATGATTTTGAAGCAGTCTGCCCGTGCTGCTCATTGGATCCGATTACCCCCATCTGATCACTCCCATAGAACCAGTAAGGCTGGGCCCTCCAGGGGCCAGCAGCTATAAAGACACGTCTTGGCTGGACATTACAGGGCCCGATCCAACATTTACAGGAGGAGAGGACTGAACAGCACTGTCTCTTCACTTCAGTCTCGATCCCCAGAATCAGATCTCTACAAGCGAGTGGAGAAGTTATGGCAGATGGACGTACTGCCCTGGCGCATCGAAAAGATTTGCATCAGATCCAGACTGGACCAGGAGGCGGTGGAACTCTTAGAAAGGAAGACAATCAGGGTTGAGATGGATGGTGTCAAGCGGTATCGCGACCCCTCTCTTGCGTGTCAAGAACATGCCTGAACTCAGAGCACCCAAAGAGGCAGTCTTATCACAGCTGAGGGCCACCGAAAAGAGGCTGAGAAAAATCCAGAGCAAGCAGCAGCTTATACTGCAGAGATTTCAAAACTGGAACAAGCAGGTTATGTTAGCAAATTGCCACAGAATGCTGAGACATATCCTTCCTGCTCCTGGTACATCCCGCATCACATGGTGCAGCACAATGGGAAGAATAGGATAGTTTTCAACTGCTCGTTCCAATATCATGGACAAAACTTGAATGAGTTTCTGCTCCCAGGACCAGTTTTGGGACCATCCCTACTTGCTGTGCTACTCAGATTTAGGGAACATTCAGTGGCAGTCAGCAGTGACATCAAGGGGATGTTCCACCAAATTCGACTACTTCCAGAAGACAAATCACTCTTACGTTTCATCTGGAGAGACTTAAACATACATGAACAACCCAGGGTGTATGAATGGCAAGTCCTCCCGTTCAGCACTACCTGCAGCCCCTGCTGTGCCGTATTTGCACTCCAGAAACACGTCCTTGATCATAGCCAGCCTGGAGATGATGTCTGCAATTCGGTGCTGAAATCCTTTTATGTAGACAACTGCCTACAAAGCTTCACTTCAGCAGAAGAAGCAAAGTGTTTCGATTGACAGAATAAGGAACCTGCTGGCAGATGGAGGCTTCGAGCTGAGGCAGTGGTCCAGCAATGCCCCTTCGACTATAAGTCACCTGCCTCACAATGCCAGATCGGACAGTGCAGAACTCAGGATTTCACAAGGCCGAACAGACACCCAGGAATCGAGCATTGGGGCTCCTCTGGAATCATCAATCTGACACAATCTCCTACAAATACCGTGCCAAGGACAGTAGTGAGACTACCATGCGTAACATATACAGAATCCTAGCCAGCCAGTATGACCCGTTGGGCTACCTCATCCCTTATACCACTCGCGCCAAGATCCTCAGTACAACGCCTGTGGGACAAAAAGCGGGATTGGGATGATCCACACTTGCCCACAGATCTACTACAAACCTGGATTGAATGGGAGGAGGAGCTACCAGCCCTACAAAATATCGTTCTTCCTCGGTGTTACTGTAGCCCCACCAAGGACACAGAAACAAGCTTTAGAGACATACACGTTTTCTGTGATGCTTCTGAACGTGCCTATGGCTCTGTGGCATATCTTCGAACAGAGGATCAACATGGGCAAACAGAGGTAGCCTTCTTAACAGCAAGATCACGTGTAGCACCAAAGAAACAACAATCTGTTCCCGACTGGAACTGTGCGCTGCACTGACAGGAGCTCAACTTGCCAAAGTACTTCGGCAGCGAGTTGAACCTTCCCATACGACAAGCGATCTTGTGGACTGATTCCACCACAGTCCTCACATGGTTACAATCAGACTCTTGCCGATTCAAAGTATTCGTTGGTACTTTCGGGTAGCAGAAATCCAGGACCTTACAGAACAACACAGCTGGCGATATGTACCCTCCGCAAATAATCCAGCCGATGACATCACTCGGGGAATGAGTCTGCAAGAACTTGACCCGAGAAGACGCTGGTGCCAAGGACCGCCTTTCTTAAAAGATCCAGCCAATCTGTGGCCTGAATGCCCCAGTCCAGTTCATATAGACAATAATGAACTTCATAAGACTGGTTCCAGTACTCTGGTCTGCTTCACCTCCTCTGATTTCAGTCAGTTTAAGACCCTCGAGGAGCTAATCGAGTCCACGGCCCTTCAAGAGGCCGCCAATGGTGAGCCCACAGCCAATGACTACAGAAGTGCCGAGATTAGTGTTTTGAAGCAAGCACAGCAAGAATGCTTTCCATCAGACTTAGAACAACTAAGGACAGGTAAACCACTTTCACGGAACAGTCGACTAGGTGCACTGGCCCCAGAACTTGATGGAGAAACCAAATTAATCAGAGTTGGCGGGGCGTTTACGGCATAGTCCCTACCTTGAACCTGACAACATGCACCCGATAGTACTGGATCCAAAGCACCCCATCACTAAACTTATCATCCAAAGTTATGACTCCAAACTTTGTCATCCAGGTCCTGAGAGGGTGTTAAGCTGAACTCCGCCGTAAATATTGGGTTCTACGTGGTAGAGAGGCCATCAAGCATCTGCAGCGAGAGTGTGTGCAGTGCCAAAAATGGAGGAAAAAACCAGAGGTACCTAAAATGGCGGACCTCCCCCCAGCGAGACTACGTCTTTTCAAGCCCACCTTTTACTCCACTGGCGTGGACTGTTTTGGTCCCTATACCGTCAAAGTGGGTCGACGCAGTGAAAAGAAATGGGGAATAATATTCAAATGTCTTACCACCAGAGCAGTATACATCGACATCCTGCATAGTCTGGAAGCCGACTCCTTCCTTATGGCTCTCAGGCGATTCATGGCTAGGCGAGGAAACCCCATGAGCTCTTGTCAGATCAAGGCACAAACTTCAGAGGAGGTGAAAGAGAGCTAAAGGAAGCTTTTACAGCTCTTGCTCCAGATCTGCAGAGACAATTGGCTAAACAGCAAATTGAATTCCATTTCAACCCTCCTAGCTCACCACACTTTGGAGGTTGTTGGGAGCGAGAAATTAGCTCCTTGAAAACGCACTTATGGTGACTCTAGGAACTCAATCAGTGACTCTTGAGGTCCTTCAAACTGTGCTGGTGGAGATTGAAGGAATCTTGAACTCCAAACCACTGGGATATACATCATCTGATGTTTCTGATCCTGACCCCATTACACCAAATTGTCTCCTAATGGGAGTGACCAGGCGCTTCACTCCCCTTGACAGTGTATCCCCAGTCTGAGCTGATCAGCCGGCGGCGATGGCGTCACAGCCAAATCCTTGCGGACCAATTCTGGAGACATTACCTTAAATTCTACCTCCGGGTCTTCAGAACCGTGGGAAATGGCAAAAGGACACTCCAGATATCCAGGTTGGCACCACTGTGTTGATCATTGATCCTCAACTACCCAGAGCTCTCTGGCCTGTGGGAAAGGTGTCAGAAGTATTCCCTGGAGCTGACACCAGAGTGAGGACAGCCAAGGTTCAGGTGGGACAAAAAACTTACACTCGACCAGTTGCACGCCTTGTACCATTACCTGCCATTCCTGATTAAAGTAATTGTAACCGACAGTAGAATAAAAGCCTTTTTGAATGTGTACATATTTCCTTACATAAATCTGGGGGCGGCTGTAAAAAAGGCTATAGTTACTAACCTCTCTCTAAAATCTCCCCCTCTGTATTTTGAGGCACATGCACACACACAGCACCTTTCCTGAGCCAATCAGCGTCCAGAAACCTTGTGCAGGTGATCTCCCCCGCCCTCACAGAGACAGTATTAACAGTGCAGCGGGACACGGAGACTGACGCTGAAGCTAAAGCAGTATAAACTGTTTATATAGCGCATTTCGGACGAAGTGTTGTGCGTGAATGCCAAAGTAAGTTTGTAATTCTTAATTATACAGTCTATTAGCTCTGGGAAACAAGTTATTATGATGTAACGATATACCATAGAGATGTGTGTGTATTCCCAATTGTTTATTCATGCCTGTAACACTCTAGCTCGTATGTCTGTTTACATAACTTTATTATTGTCCGCACTAGAGTTACACTTGCTTTATTATTACATGTTATGTTATAGTTTGAAGTTAAATTTGCTGTATTTTTTTCTGTATTTAATGGGAGTATTGTTGTGAACAATTTATTACGGCATGCATCTCATAACCCGACAGAGCGTGCCATACAAGCTTCGCAGCTTTACAAGGTGTCAGATTACAGCTGTGCGTGGCATATAACATAAAGGTTACAGCCTAACTTACATTTGCTTTCAGTTTATTCTAATAATGTGCCTGTTTAATTATTAATGTTATTTTATCGTGCTACATTATTGCTCATATGTTTAATTGTTGTAATTATTATTATGTATATTCATGTTTATGTTACTGTTTATTTTATAGAAAACCACAACCATACAGGCCAGTCTGTTGAGTGGTGACAATAAATGGGTTATTCCCAGAAAGTTATTGCATCTTCGTTTTCGTCTCTAATCGGACAGTCTTTGGTGGGTCAGCACCCTGAGCTGGCAACTTGTCTTATAAGTGCTACCAATCAAAAGCATTTTTTCAATTATAAGAGGTTGAGAAACACACCAGTGGAGGAGCTTCTTGCAGGTAATATAACACACAGCCTCAATAAAAGCGTCCTGAAGGTAATTTCTTATGAAATTAAAAAAAACATGCAGCTACATGAAAACATATTATTGGAGACACAACTGACACAGTTAATCATCAGGGAAACTGACACCGCATTTTACAACACACCGGGGTATGTGCAACATTTTCAAGTGGATCCGTTTGGCGCACACCTACACTGAAACAGGAATGAGTATACTGTATAAAACAATGAGCACATTGCATAAAACGATCACCTGTCACTTTGTATTTGGACGCAACAGGTAGTGCAGGATTAAGGTCCACCTGGTGCGACGCCATCAGCTCTGCAGTGACTTTTTCTTTTTCTTTTTTTTTTTACAATGTTGCGACTGTCTTGGTGGGAGGAATTGTCATCAATGTTAGGCGGTTGAATATCACTATATAGACAACAAAATAAATTGCGGATGTCCATGAAATGAGGATTAGAGAAATTTCAGTCAGACTTTGACCAAAATAAACAGATGTCTTGAATAAAAAATGAAGACACCAGAAGTCCTGGAAGATTTAGTACATTCTTAGTCAGTCACTTGCATGATTTGCAAATCAGTTCACTACACTTGGATTGCCTACAATTAACTCAAATTGTTGTTCAAGTGATGGTTCACCCCAAATTGAAAAATCTCTCATTTACTCACCCTCATGTCAAAGAAAGAAAGAGAAACACCTCTGGGATGGCATGAGGGTGAATAAATTATAAGATCAGTTTCATTTTTGGGTGAAAATTAAAAAAAAAAGAAATGTGTATATATATTTTATTATTCCATAAACTTTTATGGAATAATAAAACAATTATGATAAACAGACATGTACAATTGTAACAATTTGATTTTATATTGTTCCTTGTGTTTTGTTAGTATCTTCATGTTCCTTCCGAACAAATTTTTGTTGTGGCTCCTGCAGTTGCTGAATCTGACATGGAGTGCCTCAGAACTGCATCCCAAAAATTTCAGTAAGACCGTCTTAATTAGCTTATATTACATGACACAAATGTACCAATAAATAATTTTAAAAACATGTACACTTGTGAAGTTACATTTTCTTTCGGATATTTTTGAAAACTGTGTAAATTGTTTTCAAACACAGACAATACTTCAGAATGCGCCTGAACCGACTCGGAAAGGAAGAGTGGGTGAACATTCAGTGGAAGCCTGGTCACATTTCCTACACAGTCCAAGAAGATGCAACGAGTTGTGGAGTGTTTGTCTTACAGGTAATCTTTAATGAAAAGATTAAGCTTTCAAAACTGTGATATAATCTGATAAACTGCATGGTCACTTTAGACATTGTTCTCGCTGACAAAAGTGTTATAATTGACATTAATTAACCATATGTATCTTTTATAAGCTCTGTTGCTATAACAAACGTTGTTAAAAATTTTTCCAAGATGGCAAAAGAAACTGTGGAACAGTTTCCTACGATTCCACGTACATTTTAATATCAATCCTTCCAAAGAGCATATAAAAGAACAGAGAAGGGAGATGGCAGAGGAAATTTTCCTTGCATCAGGTTAATTGCTCAAAATCAATGAAACATTTTGTGTCATAGCATTTAAATCTGTTAATGTGAGCTAAACATTTGTTAATTATTCTATAAAAATTTCCATTTTAGAATCAAAAGACTACTGCTCTATCTGTGCTTTGAGAGACCTCCCTAAAGTGACAAGCACAGACATCATTGACTGGGTAATTTTTGCATATGTTGTCTTTAGCATACAGTATTTTTGCCATTTTTGTTGAATTAGAATAGACCATGTCTGATATATATGAATAGAGTGGCATGTCCTGACATACACAGGGGAAACGTGCTAAAACAGCACATGGCAACCAGGGCCTTGTTTCCTTATATAAGCCCAAGTAGATAGTAAAATCCTTCTTATGATTCATTTTAGTTTTGTGGCCAGTTTCCCAAAGCAGTCATAACACAAGTAGAATTTAAAATGCTCACAGATTAACAAGAGTAGAGTAGTGTAGCGCTAATCATACAATGCTAAGAGCATCGTAAATCCATAGGCTTATGATGGCACCTGCTGGACAATAGTGAAAATGCACTTAATACAGTTAAAGTAATAGACTACGCAAAAATAAGATCTCATTCCAGATGTGTATTACTTTCTGTAATCTGCAGAACACAAATAGTTTTAGAAGAATATTTCAGCTCTGTAGGTCCTCACAATGCAAGTGAATGGTTGCCAAGATTTTGAAGCTCAAAGTACAAAATTGCAGCATAAAAGTAATCTCCTGGTTGCATGGTTTGTCTTGATGGGAACAATAGGAGTTGTTCAGCAGAATGACAGTCCCAGTCACCACTGACGGACAGCCTTCTGCCTAATCTCCTTTTGTGTTCCACAGAAGAAATTCATTAAGTTTTAAAGTAATGAGAAGGTGACTAAATGATGGCACAATTTCTGTGTTGGGGAACGATCCCTCTTAAATGCTATCATGCATTGCATTATTAAACAAGTTAAATATATACTAATGTAATTAATTACCACTGGCTATGTGTTATATCAAAACATTTTATACACATGACATTTAGATTACACTGGCATTATGCTGATATGGCAGACTGCACAAAGTCAGGGCTGCCATTAAATATGATCAGGCCTTAGCTACCTTATTTTCACCCTCTTTCAACCTCATACAGGTTCAGTGTGAGAAGTGTGATCGGTGGTTCCATAATTCATGTGCACAATTCAATGCTAAAGGGACCTCTGTCAAGGAATTACCATGGTTCTGTTTGTTGTGCACTGAAGCACAACTGATTTTTGAAAACAAATTAACAGGTAATTAACCAAGTTCATAGAATTTTCATGAAAATATTATGCTATTTCCACAGCATGTACTGTAGAGATACATGTTGCTGCATTTTGAAATTGATTTCAAGTACTTTATTAATGCATAACAATGTCTGATGTCTTGTTTTAACAATCCTTTTCTTCTATTATTTAGAGAAGCTGAAGGATCTAATTTGAGTGTGGGAACAGCTTCAAGAGAGCAAACATACATTTGTGTTGAACATAGTTGTTTATTTTGTTCACATTCTTTTCTTTTCATTTATATAGAAATTGTTATATAATGTTTAATTGAAATGTTTTATTTTTAAGTTTAATCTTATGTTGTGTGCTGCTTTATCTTCCAAGTTAGTCACAGGACAATGTAGTTAAGCAGCAATTTTTCATTGTCTTGTGATTGGTATAAATATATTTGTTGAATTTGTGCTAGTCAGCTGGAGCATTGAGAAATAAGCAAATATTCAATAAATTCTGATGATTTTACCATCACCTTGTCTCTTGCCTTCTGCTATTCCCCTGCTGCCTGCTGAGCTGGTAGAAGAGTTAACATTACAAGACTCTGATATTTCTAATATGTTCTGATGAGGTCTAATGGAAGACTAATTAGACCATTCCTTGCATTGTTGGCTGAATGATCTAACAAAGTGAAAGTCATAGACAACATTTCCAATACAGGCAGAGGGCCACTATTTCCATGGATGCTGTGCACAAAGTTAAAATGCTAAAGAATTGTTTGTTTGGCTTTATTATTTTCCATTTAAGTGAATATGCATTATATTGTGAAATCATGTCCAAGTTGTGTACAATGTATAGGAGGTATTTGTGAAGAAATTACTTGGACATAAAACACATTGTAGGAATGCAACGCCATGATCCACTAGTACACGCACAACATAAAAAAAATAATTTGAAGAATTCAAGGGAGACCAGGAAGTTATATAGATGTATTTTATTCATTCAAAGATTTAAAACAATAATACAAAAAAAAAAAAAAATTTCCAATAAAAACAGGAATTTTATGTATTGGAGGTGCACAAGAACCACAATGAAATATACCTACTTTGCAGATGGGTAGAAGCAGCCCCAGACCATTAAAAAGGGTTCCAAACTGAAAAAGAAATCGGGGGGAAAAAAAATGCTACAAATTAACTTTGAACAGTCTGTGTCCAGAAATTCTATATTTTAAGAACTGAACCAAAAGGAACAACTTTTTTTTTTAAAACAATTAGCATATTAAAAAGTGCTTTAAATAGTGACAAAACATAACATTATTTGTTCATATTTCCCAGAATAGCAAAGTCAAAATCAAGCAGTTGACATGAAATATCTAAATTATACTATTTAGAGGAAAAGTATTTAGATACCAAAGTATCTTGGTGCACAGCCAAATATTGACTAGGAATTATTGCACTGAACTCAACTCACCCATTCTTGATCATTATTTGGGCATTTATCACTGATTTTAAAAATGCACATCCATATTTCTGAAAAACTAAATGTAGCCTAAGCAAGTTTAAGAGCATGTGAATAGGTCGCAAGTGATATGACAAACAGGCAAAAATATTAAATCGATGCAATTCCACCACTTTAAATGTACATAATTTCATAATGCTTTTCCATTTATTTTACAACATTAGGTTCCACCTATAACATTAAAATCCTTTCATTAAATAACGAAATATGAAAGTCAATTTAACGGATGTTTGTCCGTTTTGCATTTTGCGACACTCCTTAATTTGTTTCCTGGGTGGAGATCGCTGTTTCAGGTTTCACACATTTGAAATACATTTACCGAGTAATAGCTTTATCCATTGTTACTATAATGGTGTACCATTACATCTGGACGACACAACGTACAGACCACCACTTTTAGCGATTACAGCCAAGTAACGGTAAGGAAAGTTCGTAAGTCAAACGAATGTCCAATATAAAAACAACTTTACCGCACTGAAGTTGAGGACTTCAGAACTACAACAAGATACTCGTTTCCAGAAGTACAATCCTTCATTTACAGGTTAGTAATTAATTTTTTATTTTTCATGTTTTCTAGTATGTTAGTGTTATTGTTTATTAGCCAAAATAACAAATTTGAATGTTCTATTTTGAAAATATAATCTGTTTGTGTTATTGATGTATTTGTGCATTGCAGTCTTTTCAATCTCAGTATAAATCATCAATAAAATTGCAAAAAGGGTTATTTTGATTCAAAATCACGAATATAGCGCAGATGGGCAATAGTGATACGAGAATTTGCTAAATAATGTTACAATATGAAAACTGCTAATATAGAAATATATTCGAAATACATATTCAAAATAATATTGCACCATGGTACTGATTTTGTCGTTTGGCCACTACAGCTAAATATTTTGTATGAAATGTATTATTCTGCTTTTAGTAAATGAACATGTACCTCTTGGAGAATACAGGCAGATTGTGGTTGTTAATGTGGCCTCAATTTTGCCAATCGTTCTTAACAAATATTTCTGAAAAACAGTTTGATATTCCAGTTTGGTCATTCTGCTTTTTGCCCAAATTCGGCCCAAAACCTGCGTAACAGTGTTTTGGGTGGCCATTATAACCAGAGTGGGTCTTTTCATGAGGGACCTTTTGCCCCAACATTATTGGACTTTTTATCCCAAAAACTATCCAGCTTATTTATCAAAAATGAAAAGGTTTTGACTTAATTAATGAAAATCATAAACAAGTGTTTTGTCTCAATGTATGTGATAGTTTCAGGGATTCCCATAAGCTATATACATTTCCAACATTTTAAATTGTTAGCTCCAATGGCACAAATTCAACCTTTAGTCACTGCAAACATGAATATGAAACATTTGAAACTGCATACAAATAGGAGTTTAGGTAAATTCTTCAGTGATGTTTGTTGCTAATTAGTCTTTTGGAAGAAAATAATATTAAAAGGGCCTGTTAAATCCTACTTTATTGCTCTCTGAGGGTATATGGAGAAAATCAATTCAATTAAAGTTCCCTTCATAGATTCTGTTTCCAAGTATTTACTTGTACTAATAAAATGCTCATGAATCAAAACTTTCTTAGCTAAACTCTGTCTTTGGTTGTTTTTCCCTAAGAGGTGTCATCGGCAATGATGGAAGTTGCCTCTAAGAGTGATGCCACACCACAGGCCTCTGTTGCTGCACGAGTTCCATATATTGACCTCTGCTCAGTTCTGGAGAATATTCAAAAGGCCAAACTCAGACCTGATAAAGCCAAAATCCTAAAGGAATTTATTGATTCTTGGAGGAACTTCCATGCAGTGCTTCACAAAGACAATCCCAGCACCAAAGATTCATTTTATCCAGCCATGCGTCTCATTGTGCCTCCATTTGAGCTGAGAGCGAATGGCTTATGGGATAAAAGAGAGCATGCTTGCCAAACTTTATATTGAGGTTTTAGGTCTACCTAAAAATGGACCTGAGGCAAACAAACTTCTAAATTACAGAGCCCGACCACATCTCAAGGGGAAGCAGGTGACTTTGCCCTTACAGCTTTTTTTGTCCTGAAGAAAAGGTGCACAAGTCAGGGTAATTTAACCATTAAAGAAGTGAATGACTTTTTGGATTCTGTAGCTGTCAACAATACCAGTAAACAGAAGGATCAGGTGAAGAAAAGCCTTTTGGATCTGATAACTCAGAGCTCAGCTTTGGAACAAAAGTGGCTGATTAGAATGATCCTCAAGGACATGAAGCTTGGCATTGGCAAGGAAACAGTCCTTCAGGTTTTTCATCCAGATGCACGGAACTCTACAGTGTCACCACAGATCTGAATAAAGTGTGCTTACAACTTCACGATCCATCAGTGTCCCTCAGTGAGGTGTCTGTTGATCTATTTTCTGCTTTTAAACCAATGCTGGCTGCAGTTGCCAATATCAAACAAATAGAGAAGCAAATGGGCAACCGGCCATTCTACATTGAGACAAAGTTTGATGGTGAACGCATTCAGTTACACAAAGCTGGAGATGTATACAAATACTATTCAAGGAATGCTTATGAGTACACACAACAGTTTGGGGCCTCACCACTAGAGGGCACCCTCACACCATACATTCACAATGTCTTCAAACCTAATGTGGTAAATTGCATACTGGATGGAGAAATGATGGCTTATAACCCTAAAACTGAGACCTTTATGCAGAAAGGCAGTAAGTTTGACATTAAAAAGCTAATGGATGATTCTGACTTGCAAACCTGTTTTTGTGTCTTTGATATCCTGTTAGTAAACAACCAGAAGTTTGGAAATGAATCTCTCAAGAAGCTTATGAAACTCTTCACACTGTTTTCACCCCCATCAAAGGCCAGTATCCAGCTGGTCTCTAAATCTGAAGGTAAAACCATGCAAGAAGTTGTGAATGCTCTCAATGAAGCCATTGACAGTCGGGAAGAGGGAATTATGGTTAAGGACCCCATGTCCATCTACAAACCAGATAAGCGTGGTGAAGGATGGCTGAAAATTAAGCCAGAATATGTGGATGGTCTGATGGATGAACTCGATCTGCTCATAGTGGGAGGCTACTGGGGTAAAGGTAGGAGAAGTGGGATGCTCTCTCATTTTCTCTGTCTGCGGTTGCAGAGGTGCCAAATCCTGGGGTGAAGCCCACCGTATTCCACACTATCTGTCGCATTGGTTCAGGCTACACTTTGAAAGAACTATATGATCTTGGCCTGAAGTTAGCCAAACATTGGAAAGTTTACAACAAAAACAATCCTCCAGCAGCCATCTTGTGTGGGACAGAGAAACCGGAGGTGTACATAGAACCACGAAACTCTGTGATCATACAAGTCAAAGCAGCAGAGATTGTTTCTAGTGACATGTATAGGACCAACTGCACATTACGTTTCCCCAGAATAGAAAGAATCAAAGAGGACAAAGAGTGGCATCAGTGCATGACCTTGACTGAACTGAGTCAGTTCCGCTCCAAGGCTTCAGGAAAGCTGGCATCCAGACATTTACTCATCCAAGGCGAGCAGCCGGAAAAGAAGCGCAAACTTGCGGCCAAGCCAAAGAAGACCATTGGTGTCATTGATCACTTCAAATCTCAAGATTTATCCGCTGTCACAAAAGAGATAGATATGTTTGAAGATGTAGAGTTTTGTGTGATAAATGGCAATGATAACCATTCCAAGGCAGAGCTTGAGAAGGGTGTTGCCCGCTGTGGAGGCATTGTTGTGCAGAACCCTGGAAAGGACACATATTGTGTGATTGCTGCTGTGCAGAACATGAGAGTAAAGAACCTCATCTCCTCAGACCAGCATGATGTGGTGTGGGCTGCTTGGCTTGTAGAGTGTCTGGAAAATAAGCAGGTTTTACCATGGCAACCACGTCACATGATCCACATGTCACCCTCCACAAGAGAGCACTTTGCCAAAGAGTATGATTTGTATGGAGACAGTTATTATGTTGACACAGATGAACAGCAGCTCAGGGAAGTCTTTGGAAGGATTGGCCCCATAGAAGATGAGGTTCCGTCTGTGGCACAAGTAGAAGCAACATACGCCTGGGATGACTTGCCCACTAGCATGTTCAGGCCTTATATTGCATACTTTGACTGGTGTGCTGACTTAGGAAATCAAAAAGCATTATCCGAGGTACATGTTTGGACACACGAGCCTTGGAATTCGATTCCATGGTGGTACAGTCGTCGAGAAATGTAAGGAAGGAATATCACACGTCATAGTCGAAGGTGATGCAAGGACACTGGACTTAAAGACACTGAGACGACTTTATACTAAGAAGTTCAAAATCATTCGGAGTCTTGGGTGACTGATTCCATCAAAGCAGGCCATGTACAGGATGAGATTGAGTATCTTATATAACAATAGGTTATTACATAAAATGTTAAAACACTGAAAGGTTAGAACATTTGAATAGGAGTGCATCAAAATACACTTCGATAGACATAGCTTTTGCATTGTCAAATAATATAAATATATAATGTACAGCAATGAAAAGGTGATTTAAACAAGATGAAAACTTAAATATTTTTTGGAGAAGTTTTACTGATGTTCTAAATAAATATGAAAAAACAAAATCATTGATTGTACTGGTATAAATAGGGATGGGCTTTAGTAGTAGGGACCAATGATGGTTAGGGTTGGGGTGGGTGTAGGGGTGAATTTTAGGGATAAGGGCCAGTCATGTAGCGGGAGTCAGAATCTGGCAGTGAGTCAAATTTCGGCACAACAGCAGCTAAAACGAAGGTAATCTTTTAATAATTGATAAAGTTATTAATTTTAGTATATTGATGTTACTGCACATTAAGTTACTTAAGATGGAAATTACATGCAAAATAACAAATTGATATGAATCTTATAGAAGCAGTAAAAATTTGATTTGATATGTTTTCATCTACATTAACTTGACTCATTACTGTAGAAACATATAACATAGAAAGCTGTAGCATTCTAATGGTTTGAATGTGTTACTGTAATTCTTCCAGAGATCTCATTTTAAGAGCACTAATAGAATGATTGAGGTTTCACACACTCAGTTTATTGTGTGTCTAGGTATTGTAAAATATATATATATATATATATATTTTTTTTTTTGTATTCTATGGATATTACACTTGGTAATTGGTGTGAATCTGTGAAGGTGTGTGAATGACCAATTCATCCTTCTCTGAAAATGATTTGACATGATCCTTGTTTAGTTCGAGAAAGTGCTTTGGTTAAAATTTGTCTTGCAGGTCAGCTCTGATGACTGAAGTGGTCCAAAGACAAGTGTGTTTCAGGGAGGGATTTAATGTTTACTTATTTTTAGATATGCTAAACATTTTTAACATACTTTGCTGTCTAAAAAGTGAGATGTTAGTTTTTGTCTTATCCATGCTTTCTTCCTCTTTTGTAATTTAGACATGAAATATGTTTCAGAAATGTGCAATTGCTGAATTACTTCTTATATTTGCACATTAGTTTGTGATGTACATTACTTGAAGGTGTATTTAAAAAATCCTAAAACTCCCATTGGTGTTTTAATGGCATTTTTGTCACCTTATCAAATAAAGGGTAGAGAATTGGGCAGAGACAAACCACTTAGAAAACAAATTACAGATTGACAGGGATTGAGATATAGTTTGATATACAGACTAACTCCTTTGCAAATTGCGAACTCTCCATTGTCTATTTCTGTTTTGTCTTTCACACATGTCCTGGCTTTGAGAGTGAAAGAACCCTGCTGTGCTGATCTTGCTGTAACATGGGTTGGACCCTTGGAAAGCAAGGACATTGTGGTAATATGAATCTGACTGAAGATGGTTCCCAGAGTGCCTGCTAAGGTAGTGAGTCCACTATTGAAAGCTTCCTGTATGGAAAAGGTCAAATAAATATAATGGGATTATATCTGCCTGCAGCGGCTTTGATTGTGGTGGTAGAAGCTGTTAATTGATATGGTGTAGAAACTGGCTTTGAAATATATCAAATTCAGGATTTTGGTAGGTCACTGTCAATATCATTCAAGGATCAAGCAGGTTCAAATTCAGTTAGCAGCAGTAATTAGATGCTTCTACTTGGTAGAAGCGAGAAGATACATTACCCTACATTCACTGGAAATAATTTGGTTGGGAATGGCTGCATGTATTTGAGTGGAATGCTTTTGCTTAATGCCATGCTCCCTTCAGAGTACCCACATCAATATCTCTGTTCTTTGTAATGAGTAGGTTATAGGGATGATCACTTTTGATTGGACTTCACCCAATATATCACTTTTTACTATCAATTATCTTCCCTGTCCAGTAGGTGGTGATATGCACAAAAAATCTGGATCTCCAAAAATAAAATAAGAACGTGAAAGTAAAGATTGATAATAAAAAGGACTTAAATATTGATCTGTTTTTCACCCACACTTATCATATTGCTTCTAGAGACATAGATTTGTAAATCTATCACGGCTATATAAAGATGCTTTGTGATGCCAAAAGCAATCACTCTTTATGGCGAACAGCCATAAACATGAGTGTTTCATGCTAATCACAAATAGAGAGAAACTAAACATGTTTTTTTTCCTTTTACTAACCTTTACCCACCTTTTCTAATTTCTCCTAAATTATGTGCTTAGGCACTGATTGGCATGTTAACTCAGCAAAAATAAAGTCCCTTTTTCAGGACACTGTATTTTAAAGATAATGTTTTAAAAATCCAATAACTTTACAGATTTATTTTTTTAAAGGGTTTAAACAATGGTTTCCATGCTTGTTCAATGAGCAATAAACAATTAATGAACATGCACCTGTGGAGCGGTTATTAAGACACTAACAGCTTACAGGCGGTAGGCAATTAATGTCACAGTTATGAAAACTTAGGACACTAAAGAGACCTTTCTAGGACTCTGAAAAACACCAAAAGAAAGATGCTTGGTCCCTGCTCATCTGCATGAGCGTGCCTTAGGCATGCTGCATGGAGGCATGGGGACCGCAGATGTAGCCAGGGCAATAAATTGCAGTGTATGCGTACTGTGAGACACCTAAGACAGCACTACAGGGAGACAGGAAGGACAGCTGATCGTGCTCACACAGTGGCAGATCATGTGTAAAAATACCTGCACAAGATTGGTACATCTGAATATCACACCTGTGGGACGGGTACAGGATGGCAACAGCAACTGCCCGAGTTACACCAGGAACACACAATCCCTCCATCAGTGCTCAGACTGTCCGCAAGAGGCTGGATTGAGGGCTAGTAGGCCTGTTGTAAGGCAGGTCCTTACCAGACAGCACCGGCAACTACGTAGCCTATGGGCACAAACCCACCTTTGCAGGACCACACAGGATTGGCAAAAGTACTCTTCACTGACGAGTCGGTGGTTTTGTCTCACCAGGGGTGATGGTGGGACTTCGTGTTTATCATTTAAGGAATGAGCGTTACACTGAGGCCTGTACACTGGAGCGGGATGGATTTTGAGGAGGAGGGTCCGTCGTGGTCTGGGGCGGTGTGTTACTGCATCATCAGACTGAGCTTGTTGTCATTGCAGGCAATCTCAACGCTCCCCTCCAGCATGACAATGCCACCAGCCATACTGCTCGTTCTGAGCATGATTTCCTGCTAGATAGGAAGTTCAGTGTTCTGCCATGGCCATTGAAGAGCCTGGATCTCAATCCCATTGAGCACATCTGGGACCTGTTGGATCAGAGGGTGAGGGCTAGGGCCATTCCCCCAGCAATGTCCAGGAACTTGCAAGTGCCTTAGTGGAAGAGTGGGGTAACATCTCCCAGCAAGAACTGGCAAACCTGGTGTAGTCCATGAGGAGGAGATTCACTGCAGTACTTAATGCAGCTGGTGGCCACACCAGATACTGACTGTTACTTTTGACCCCCCAATTTGGTCAGGGACACATTATTCCATTTCTGTTTGCCACATGTCTGTAAAATATTCAACAACTAAGACATAAACTGAACAAGTTTCAATGTTGCTAAAATTGGTCCTTTTTCAGCTCTGTAATGGTTGGTTATTGAGATTGGCTGAGAAAAATTATTAGTGAATAGAGATGCACTGGATCATTAGCATCAGCAGTTATTTCCTGCTATATGGGGTTAAAAGCTCTCTGCACAATTAGCCTACTACTTGTGCTTTGTAAAAAGGAAAGGTATAGGTTACTATTGTATCCCCCTGATGGAGAGAGCGAAGCGTTGTGTCGAATTAATCAACACTAGGGGTCTTTCTTGAAGGCCTCGGTGTAGGGCTCACAATTTTGGAGCGGGTGTGTTCATTAGCAATAATTAACACTTATCACAGACAACCATCAATCATTACAATAAAAGAGCATTGATTAGAATCAATGTTACACGGGCACCAATTTATGTAGGCTCAAAGGTTGGTTAGATCAGTTTTACTATCAAATATAAATTAATAATTAATGTTTATTAATTATCAATTAAGAATTAAATTAAATAATAGAATTTAGTTAGGTCAAATTCTATCCTCGGGGCACCACTCTTTGATAAGAGAAAAATGATAGTAAATGACTGATCAAGTCTCATAAAATTCTACCATGCAGATTGAGTATTCTGATCGAGAATCAAAATAATCAAAAAGGGTAGTTATTAGTCAAATCGTTGCATATGAACCCAACAGTAATCTGGTTACAGTTGGCTTCGAACAACAACAATTTAACAATACTGAAGTAATATTGGAGTTCTTGACGTGGCAGAGGCTGGCTTCAACACAATATTCAAACAAACAATGAATACTTATTATAATTTAATAAGATTTATTATAATCAAACAATAATGAACATTGTCAATACTAAATGAATATAATACAAAAACATAAAATGGAAATCCTAAACTAAATGGTGGAGCTATATGCTAGTGTATGTGTGTGTGTCTCGAGTCGGTAACCAAGACACAAAATGGCGGACTAAACTCCTCGTGAGGAACTAGTCAAAATGGAGGGCTAGGCGGAAGAGGCGGAGCCAACGATTATGGGAAGGTGTAGGGAAAGCGAGATGGCTGGATCAGATCCAGCACAATGGAGCTAATACCACGTCGCGGGTGATAATGAGCAGACACACAGAGGAACTGAACAAAACAGGCGGAGAATTTGGGAAAACACCGGCCTGATTCATACATAAACAGCGGTGCTGCTCAGCTCCGTGAATTTCCGTGTGTGAGAGCGAGGAGAGAGAGAGAACGAACAAACAGGGGTTCATGCAATTAACAGAGGAGACACGCTGGTAACAGCGCGATTGACTCGTTGATTCGGATCACTCACTAAATAAACATTTCCCCAAAAATGATGATCTCATAACTCCAAACAGCAATCAACGATCGTAGTTAAATGTACAGTGTAAACAAAACATTAAACGTTCAACAATCATGGTTAACATACAAATGAAAACAAAAAAAACATCAAAACATTCAGCAATCAAATATATATGATTTAGATTTATAAGAAAAGTCACAGTTTCTACACTAAATCTGCCCAGATATCAAGCCTTACTTGTGAAAATCCTGTGTGATTTCAGCAGGGTTGTCTGCTGGATTCCTGTTGCATTGAGTTGTCAGGAGAAAGCAGTCTGGTTCGGTCCTTTGTCTTGCGCTTCGTCAGCGGAAAGACGGCGTCTCTGCGTTGTTTCCGGGTCCGGTGACCGCGAAGCGCGAGAGGTAGTCAACGTTATGGGAAAAGCGATTGAGAAGGGAAGCTGGTCGCCTTTTCCGTTTTCTAATACGTTCACTGTTGTTTAACAGTGAAGATGATGTGAACCGGTTGTACACTACACGACTGGAACAAAGCGAAGTAAATCTTACTCTACCGTGGCCAAATGGTGAGGTTTAGAAAAGCGTGATCTTTCTTTGTCCAGAAGGAGGGATTCCTTGGTGTAGATGTCTCTTTAGAGCGCAGCGGAGCTGCAGGCAGAGAGAGAGTTATGTCCCTTTAGAGCACAGCGAATCTGCCGGCAGAGAGAGAGAGAGATATCAAATGTCGCGCTGGTTTTGTTAAGATGGCGTCATCGGTCATCGGCGCTTTTGACCAATGACGTCTGAGATCGAGTACATGGGCGGGACTTCCGTCCGGTTGCGATGCATTCTGGGAAATGGAGTTCAAAGTCTCACCTTTGATCATAGAACAAAGGGCCATGCTGTCTCTGCTGCCATTTTCAGTGGGGCAAGGCCCTACATCGGTTACCTCTGTACTTGAGAAAAGGGCAATGAGAAACTGGCAGACAGAATTTGCATGTCCCTCCCCTGACATACGGGTATAAAAGGAGAGAATTGTGCATCTGTTCATTCAGGTTTTGCACTGAGGAGCCGAGAATAAGGTTCGGCCGTTACAGTGGCTCGGTCCAGCATCATGGCCAGACATTCCCGTCTGTCACTCACTTTCGATGTTGTGTTGAATGAAGCAACACTAGTGGTCCCTATTCAATCACGCAGTGCGCTGAATCGGTGTACGTGAGCTGCTGATGCAGGTGCGGGCAGGAGGTTGCGTGCCAAAGCAGCAGGCTGTGTCGGACTGCATGCACCCTTCCCCAAATGCCCCATAAAAGCGTCATCAACTTTTTAGTTTCCCAGCATCCCAAAGGGGGGCAACAAGTGGCGTGCTAAGCATGGAAGCAGGCTGCGCCAGCCGCGCATTTTCTCTCTCTATGTTTCTTGGATAGAGTTAAAGCGGCTGGGGCCATTTAGCAGCTATAACATGCATCGGGAGCAGCGTTCCTTTCCAACTCCTTTTCTTTCAGGGGAAAAGACCCCATGGAGACCACATCCTGCCCAGGCTGGGAGGAGGTTAAATGTGGCGAATACATCACATGGGTTCTCAGGCCACATGTGGAAGTGGTGCGGTGGTAGATCCTACCTGCTGCGAGGGAGGAGTTGCTACAAACACAGCGACCAGGGGAAGGAGGGACTGCCCAAGGGAGACACTGGTCAGCTGGTAGGTGGACCGCATGCAGTGGAAAGTACACACAGGGGATTAATCCATGAAGGCCAACCCTGTGGAGCACCTATTCCAGTACAGAGTAATTAGTACCCGTAGTGGGTCTGGTCGGGAATTCCTCCACTAAATTCTAGCGGACAAGAGGGCTAGGGAGGAAGGACATCCAGGGAGAACGAGTTTAGGGGACTCTCCTGGGAGAAAGAGCACACATGATCGCCTCAGTGGAGGGAAGGGCACTATGTGTTCTATGTGCTTGGACCTGAGAGAACACGGGACGAAACCGACTCAGCCCTTGGGTTGTAAAATCTCAGTAAATGTATTGGGTGTTGCCAGCCAGCCACTCTGCAGAGGTCTACTAGGGAGAAACCATTGGCCATTGCCCACGAGGATGCCACACTTCTCGTCAAGTGTGCTCGGACCAGCAAGGGGCAGGCGTGGCCTGGGTGTGATTGGCGTCGATGACCCAGTAGGCTAGCCTCTGTTTGGAGACAGCGTTCCCTTTCCGCTGTCCACCAAAGCAGGCGAAGAGCTGCTCTGGGTGCGGTCCACATAGATGCATAAAGCAAGCACCGGACACAGCAGCGATAAGGCTGCATGTGTGCGAGTAAATAATGACAGAATTAAAACTTTTGGGTGAACTATTCCTATAAATATACAAGGCTATATAAAGGCTTCCTGAATAATTTTTAATCAAAAGGTGTTGTGATATCAGACACATGATATAATCCCTGTGACCTTGCAAAAGGTAAAAGCCTACATTAATAGGTGACAGTAAAAATGGCAAAACATGTAACACATGAGAAGCATCTTTTGCATGTGCATTGCTGTTTGCTGTACATGGCGATATTAGAAACATTGTTTTGAAATAAATTACATTATAAAAGTTAGGAAATGTTTGTTAACTTTAGACACAATGATTGCTAGTCTGATAAGGTCAAACGTTGTAATATTTTTATAACCACAGGATCTTCTGGCCAAATAGACATGGTAGTAACTAATGTATAGATTAGCATTGTTACCAAAAAGTGGTCAACATCATTTCAAGACACACATGTCCATGTGATTTTCTCTGTGTACAGATATGATGTCAACACGCTACAGGCAAATTATGTACATTACCGTTTAAAAGTTTGTGGTCACTTGCCTGAAATGTTTCTCATGATCTTAAAAGCGTTTTGATCTGAAGCCTTACATTGAAAAAAATTATATAATTGGTTCAACGTAAATATTATAGAGCAATGATTTACACAAATAATTATAAAGCTTAACTAAAGCAAGAAATACTGTTTGAGATAATGAATTTTTTTACATTGAACCACAATAAGCATTATTTTACCAATGAACCTGGAATTCTTAAATTGGAACAGCTTGTAAACATTGGACTGAACCAATGTATATTTTTTTAAATAATATAATTATAACTGGAACAACTTAAAGAATTAAGTTTAACTTAATTTATATTTATTAGATTGATCTAATTGTTTTTCTTTGTTACAATTAGTTTATTATAAATTAATGTTACTTTAAATTATTTCATTCATAATTACCACACAAAGCATCTTTCCGATATTTATTAAAATGTAACAATTACAACAAGACAACATGGTATTTCAGTTTCCTCAGCTCATGTATACTTAAATTTTGTATTTAACAGCAATTAATTTATATAAATGTCTGACAACATACTGTATGCCTAGGATATACAACAAATGTATTCAAATAAATGTGCAATGGTCTGCGACATTATGCCATCAATGTCATTACAATATTTTATTGTATAAGACATTTTTAAATAATACAAGTGCTCAAGTGTCATTTTGAACATTAACTGCAATGACATTGGTAAACAATGAATTCCAACACAAATGCTCCAGATATTTTCAAAAGTAAACATTTGCCATAAAAATAAAAGAATAAAAAGGCCTTTAAGTATAGGTTATTTGCCTTCAGCAAGTGAACAACTTCTGAAAGAAGCTGCTGTACAGACATGGGTAAGCATTACTTGGAAATACAATCTTATCTCGCCCAATATTGTTGTCAAAATCAATACAATATTGCAAAAGGTTTGCACTAAAGCACATCTTTCTGCTTTAAGTATCCATCAAATCAGGAAAAGTGCAAAAATGATCTCTTAATAGGAGCATTTTCCCCTTAAAGTGCAATCATAAACAATTTTTCATTTGTTATAATATATAACACAGTTTGCCCAAATTTAAGAACATTCTGTTAACCATAACAATGAACCATACTTTTTCAACTTTCAAACATTTGTTACTAAGGTGAAGTCTCTTCATGCAGAGCAGCTAAGCTTGTTGAACAGCTTGCTCACTTTGGTGGACATTTTGCAACTGTCCATTCCATTAGTATTTTTTGGACTGCTTCAAACGTGAATTTGAATGTTTTTGGGTATTCAAGGTTCAGGGAATAAATGAGCCCAAAAGTATTGTAAAGGCATCTGCAATTGAAGGCAGATTTGCCAAAACCTGAACACTGTCAATCATAACTTTTATGTCAGCCGGGGTACGGTGGCCGAGAGAGCTCAACGCGCTGCAAATGAGAAAACACATGCAAATAGAAAAAAATACATGCAAATAGAAAACAACGCCAGCGAATTAAGAAAACATCTTCATCTATTTTACAAAACACGTGTGCTCCAAAGACTCACAACACAACCAAATACGGAACGCGCTGCAACTACGGAAACGCGCTGCAACTACGGAAACGCGCTGCAAGAGTTCACAACACAACGGAAATGATTCCAGGGGACCCCAAAAAGTGACGAACCCGGCTGGCTGGGACATGCTTAGACCTTAATAAGACCTCATCAGTGGTGTTGTCGTCTGTCCATGACCTGAAAAGTGAGTTTGTTTTACTTTATTTTAAAATCCTGATCGTATAATTCATTGGCCCTTTGGATATTATTAGCCTAAATAATCTGAAATACACAATTAACTGTGAAATGTTATGTTCATGTTACTGGATTACTCTAAATTAACAGGGAACAAGCCAGTAAAACTACGTATAGGTTTTGCTGACACTACTAATATGAAATTAAATTAAATGTTTTTTTTCTTATCAGTTAACAATTATTAACCTTAACTAAATTCTGATCAGAGCATACTAATACCAGTTATATAACTTTATGAAGCTAACAAAGAACGTTGAGCATACAATTTAGAGAAAATAGCCAATTTCTTATGAGTGTTGACAAGCTATATTTTCATTTCAGTGAGAATACCTGTCAATACCTTTTGTGTATGTTGAGTTTCTCAAATATCTGTGTTTTCCTTCCAAGTCAAAATGACTGCTGTAAAAATGTCTAGGCTATATGGGCAGTGGTGGCTCAGTTGTTGAGGCTCAGGTTTACTGACCATAAGGTCGGGGTTCAAGCCCCAGCACCACCAAGATGCCACTGTTGTGCCCTTGAGCAAGGCACTTAACTCCAGGTTGCTCCGGGGGTATTGTCCCTGTAATAAGTGCACTGTAAGTCGCTTTGGATAAAAGCGTCTGCCAAATGCATAAATGTAAATGTAAATATCAGTGGCATTAATTTGCTTAGTTACATGTTAATATTGTTTAGCACTAAGCAGTCACATTGTTTCTCTTCCAGGTTATGTATTGTCCATATTGTGGACTTGAATTGGTTGGATATATTGGATGCTTTTGTGGTTCCTGTGGTAGCAACATTAGATTTCTGGCACCTTTTCTACAGAATGGTAAGCTCTGCTAATACACTCAATCACTTGTTTATTTAATTATCAAGTTGAACCAAGTGATTGTATGATACACAAAACTAAACACAAATTCATTGAATCAACATAGACCTCCTGATATGGCCTAACTGTTAAAAGTGGTAAGCTTAAATGCCAGCCCAAGTTGTACTTTTGTTCTTTGTGCCTTTTAGTACCTGGATTTGTGCAGAAATGAGCAGATTACATGCGTATATTTTTCAAACTGCATCAAATATTTGACCTGTTTATTTCTTTGTTAATGCTGAAACTATAGGGACACAGATGTTTTTTACAAGTCTGGTTTTTACGTGTGCTTCTGCCTTGAGTAAAATAAACACATTGTCCATACCTTCTGGTTAAAGTCGGATATGCCAAACTTAACTTCTACTTTCTGCTAACAAACAAATTCAAGATAAACTGCTACGGGCACTAGCACAGTCTTGCATGATATGCTGCACAGCATGCTCGACACGGCATGGTCAAAAGGTTTGTTTGACCTTCCATTGTGCTACCTGTAACTGTATAAAAACAAAAACTCATTATAATGACTCTAACAGAAACATTTTTATGTTTAAGATTATATTTGTGGATTCTTGCATTCCTAATGACGCTATTCTCTTTTTCCTTCAGGCCCAGAAACAGTGTCAGCCGAACTCACAGAGGCAGACCTTATCCATAAATATTTCTCAGAGGGCCACACATATGAATTGATCCTTGATTTTCTTGGAACAAAGCATAATATTTTCCTGAGTCTGAGCACCTTAAAGAGAAGGCTTAGGAATGCAGGCCTAACAAGGAGGACAGAGTATACTCCCATTGACACTGTGAATGCAGCTATTACACATGAACTGACAGGCTCAGGTCAGCTTTTGGGTTACAGAGCTCTGTGGCAGACATCGCGACAGAAGTATTTCCTGACAGTTAAAAGGGATGATGTAATGCATACAATGACTGGATCCTGTAATGCATACAAAGACTGGATCCATCTGGAGTTCAACTTTGCCATAGGCACAGATTTGTCCGAAGAGGATACATTACAGCAGGACCAAACCAAGTGTGGCATGTTGATGGGTATGATAAGCTCAAACCATTTGGTGTTGCCATCAGTGGCTGTATTGATGGGTTTTCTAGGAAAGTGATGTGGCTCAGCAGTGGCAGCTCTAATAACGACCCAGGGATAATTGCTCACTCTTACATGCAGTGTGTATCAGACTTTGGACTTCCAGCACGCCATGCAGCACAGACTGTGGGACAGAAAATGGCACTATGGTAGCCATTCACTGTGCATTAAGAGCACAGCATACAGATGATTTTGCAGGAGCCCTCAGTCACATGTATGGCACCTCAACTGCAAATCAACGAATTGAAAGTTGGTGGTCCTTTTTCAGGAAGCAAAGGTACGGGCCTTTTAATATAAATCGCAAAAACAAAAATGTAATGCTACTAATTAGTCAGGTTTTTTGTGTGTTGTCACATGATCGAGGGTTTAAGCTGTGCCACAACATATATTATAACACTAGACTAAAATGTAATGCAAATCTTTTTCCTGATGCTATAAGGTTTTATTTACATGGATGTAAAAACAAAAAACAAAAATAGGAATACAGTTTAAATAATACCATTTGTTTGAAACATTTGTTTTAGAAATCATTTCCATATAACATTTATTCAGCACTGAAGTAAAACATTGTGTATACTGTCATTTCATCATTAGGACCCAGTTCTGGATTGAGCTCTTCAGTGACCTGAGAGAGAGGCACCTTTTCAATGGCAGCCATGAGCATAAGTGCCTTCTACGGTATGTCTTCTTGAGCATCTTGCAGAAGGACTTTGATGAGTACAGAGAACTTTGGAATAACCACACCATCCGACCTGTTTGTCAGTCTCGATGTCATTCTGGTAAACCAGAAGCAATGTATCACCTGCCTCACAGGTTTGTATTTAATCCATGCAATGTGTGACCGTTTTCAGTAAAAATCAGATTAGCGTTTCACATGATTAAATTGAATCATTAATTATTTCAGAAATTAAATAATTAACTATTAAATCATACTATATGATTGCCTATAGCTGACACAGAAGTGTATAGTGGAATGTCTCTGAAATTTCTACTGGGACCCTTTCCACAAGTCCCTCACTTGACGATTATCCTATTATTTTAAATCAGAAAACAAGATTGATATTTAAAAAATAATTCCAATACTCTTAGACAAAAAAAAAACACCATTCCACAACAAAACCGAAATGTACAATGCACAAAGCAAAAAAGGTGGATTTTTCAGATTCAGTAGCATAAAGTGCCTTTGTAATAGAAGCAAATATAATGACCATATTTGACCTCAGTTAACCTTTGGCTGATTTGTCGTCAAATTCATAATAAAAAATTGGGTTATAATTTATTACAGCTGGGGAACTGACTTGCATGAGCTTTTTTCCCTCCTCAGCCTTTGTAGTTTTTAATATTAAAATTTGTAATGAGTTGACTCATAGTGTTTTTATTTCTGACTGGCCTTAGGTTTGATGCAAGGGATTGTGGATTCCCAGTGTCACAGGAAGTCATTCAAGAGTTTGAGGACATTCTACCACCACCGCAGCGCAGTCGTTGTGGTGGCGGTAATCTCCAAATTCACTTTGCAGACTTAGAGAGACAGAGTGGGCTGTCTCCACCAGTCAAGTGGATAAATGCTGTTGAGAATTACATAACACTCAAAAATATGTCTGGACTATAAAATCATTAGTTTCTGATTCTGTGATATGATTATTTGTGTTACACATGCACATGTTACTGATGCCATTACAGAGTTAAGTCTTCTCATAATCTACTGGGTAGCTTGATCTGCTATTTGCAAAGAACATTTATGCTTCCAGGAGGGTATTGATTCTGGAGATCCTGTGAACAGCCTTCACATACTTTAAAAGCACAGTATTTGTTATATAATCCCTATTTTACTCATCTAGACAGTATAGTGTAACTAATTAACTGTTGACTGGGTAGATACTTGTGCAGAAGTCAGATTTTTTAATTTTATAACTTTGTCATTTCTAAATGAAGTACATCCAACAGCTTTATACATTTTAAACAACTTTATTTGTTCGCTGCATGTTTACACCAATGTTTTTCTGAACATCAGTGAGTGAAGCTCTGTGTATAACACAAAATCTTAAGTTTTGGTCCTTGATGAAAAATGTCACTTGTGAAAATATTAAAACTGTTGTATTATTCCTCAAAACTCAGCAGTGCATCAATACAATCAAAACTATTATCCTGAGCTTTCCTTCCTTTGAGTGGCTTGAAATGTTTAACTAGTGCAGGTTAAAATGTACAAGTTATACAAACACACCTGCATTTCAAAATTGTAAAGAAAAAGATGAAAAAGATTTCAAAACCGTTAACTCTGACCTAAACTCTGGTCTATCAGCCAAAGATGTTTAGTTTCAAGGAAGCCCAAAACCAGGGGAGTTTTGCAAGCCATAGTCCATGGCTTCTTGAAACTCTTCATAACTGGGTAAGATTGGAATTTTGATTGTATTTGAACATACATTTGCCATGGGAAAGCGTGAGATCTTCTGAAAGACTAGCAGTGGCTGTGGCTGTATTGCTGCAGGAGGAACTTCCTTCAGCCCAGTTCCAAACATAGGACATCTTCCAAAGAAGGACTAGTCTCTTTTTCTAGGGAGAGCAAAAGAAAAATATGTTAGACATGATGTTTTTTAGTTTGTTTCCATTTATTTTTTACTTGTTGCTACTTTCAAATCAGTGTAGTCATCACCTTGCAGCTGTAAAAGGGTTTAAGCACAGTGCTGATTTGTTGCATGGAGGTGGTTTGCAGAGGTGTAAAGTCCAGGGGTGTATTCCAGAAAGCAAGGTTAACTTACCGTCAGATATACCTTGAACTCCGGTAGATTAACCCAAACCTTGCTTACTCGAGGTATGTTGGTTCCAAAAACTCATACCATAAGTTCATCCAACCCAGAGTATGTTCCCGGTTAACACACAAGACATTCTCAACAGAGTGTCGAATCGATGATTCACCATGGAAACAGACGCTAAGAAAAAGCATGCCATTCTACTTCCTCCTTTTGTTTAATGGCGATTTATATAACCTACTTGGTGCACATCGCCAACTATTTGGTGGTTGTGAAATCATTTTTTCAATCTTTATTCATTGAGAATAAGGATTATATTGTTTATTTGATGCTAATTAATTGAATGTAGATCCATGTCTGAGATGACAATAAAATAAATATATTTGAATTTAATAAACATTTAAACATTACCTTGTTATAATAGTGCTTTAGAATTTATATATAATATTGCATATTATATAAGTGCAACTATATAACAAATTTTGTTATATTAATTATATAACACATCTGAATACCTCTTAAGCAAACTAACCCTGGTTGCTATGGCTACTTACATACCCTGAAATGTTTTTGGAACCGAAAGTTGAGATTATCCACTTACTTACTCTTAAACATACCCAGATATGTCACATAACCAGCTTTCTGGAATACCCCCAGGTTCAGAAAGTAAAAGTGGTCCTCAGTATTCTGTTCCAATCACCTGGATTTGCTAATTAGCACAGTTTTTCAGCCAGGAAATAGAACTAATTAGTGAAATCAGCTGGCTGAGTTTATGGGTGGAATAAACATATGGCAGGACTTTTACTCTCGGACCCCTGGACTTTACACCTCTGGTGGTTTGTCATTTCTCCTAAACCACATGTGACATAATGGAACCCAGTTTAAATTCTAATGGACCACATAGCAAGCAATTGTGGATTTGTCCTTTGTGTATAACACTAAGGTTCTTTGAACTGATGTAAATTTCTGACATAAATTACTTTATCTCACCGTTTGCTGTAGTGATAATTCAGCACATTTCTTATAATTTTAACCATAAATAATACCTTCCAGGTAGAGCAGATAATCTCGCCAGTAGCTCAGTACGCTGGCCTCCTCCTGACGGTTGGTGCTACCAGGTTGACTAAACTGCACTTGGAAGATGTTCTCCACAGCATCAGCTGTCAGCTTGGTCTCAGTGTAGCACATGAATGAGAAGAAGAGTGAAGGATGCTGTTCCAAGGCATTGACAAAATCAAGAGTTGCTAGTCCCTCTTTGAACCTACAAAAAGTTCCAAGTCAAAAGGTGCACTACAAGGGGGTTAATGTGAACAACTACTAAAATATATATTGGTCTTAAAATTGAACATCTGTATATGAGGTGACACTACTTCAACCACCATATTTAGCCCTTATTAGTATAAAGTGTTGAAAGTATTAAAGTAGTCATGTTATTAAAAATGTATATTTAACTTTATATTAAAGGTTTGTTACATGCCCACAGAGTAAGTATAATATTATACCTCTGGATGGAAACATGGTTTCGGTAGATGAAATACCACTGAATGTAATCATCTACTACTTTATTCTTATCCCCAGAGTCCTCATGAACCGATAGCAGCCTGCTGTCTGAAGCATGCTGGAGTGTTTTTCTGTGAGTCCCTGGAGTTCACTCAGTGATGTAGCATTCTTTATCTAGAGGAAAATAAAAAGCAATGAAATGTATTTATTTTTATTGGACCAAATAACAGGCCACATTACATTTATACAAATTAGTAAGGCGTGGACTATTCATAATTTTTCTTTTTAAAAGTGGTTTGTAATGACATAAATATAAAGCAAGATGGGATCATCTAAAACAGATAACATAGATACAAACAGAGCAGCATTGAACAGTAATGTCAGATTCGAAAGAATGAAATACTGTGACTCATTTCTTTCTATACTGTACATATTTAGGCATATATTGATCATTTATGGTCTTCCTTCCAGCACCTATGCAGACTGAATAAAGGCTTTTTTGGGTGTGGCACATCAAAGATTCTGATAAGAATATCAGATTTCAAGCACAAATGTAAACATTTTTTGACCTTCGTAATGGCAACCAAAACATCTGATTCTGATGTTGAATAAATTGACATTTTGAGGGATTAAATTAAAAATCAAATGAACTCATATTGATAATGATATTAGGTTAAAAAATGTACAATAATAACATTTATTTGAGACATTTAATTCAAATGCTAGAGATTTAGAACTACTGCTTTGAATTTACACTCACTGCCCATATAAAAGCTGTACCCTCTATTACAGTATTGTCAATCATACTGTTTGTACAGCTATTAAGGTATAAATACTAAGGATAGTTTTGTGTCAGTTGATGAAAGTAATGTCTCAATTTTTATAATCCCAGCCTAACAAATTACCTCAAGGAGGGTCTTCTTGACCTCATCATCAGGTATGTCCTCAACTGGGGCCTCAATTGTCTTACTTACCAATTAGGTAAAGGAAGAAATTTGGGGAAAGACAACGAGGCCCTGGACCTCCATGGACAATCGAGACAGCAATCATTTTTCCAATCTGGAAATACTCATTGTCTTCTGCAGCTAAAAATGCCAATATTGCAATGTTAGGACACATTGATTTGCAACATTGTAAAAACTTCACAAGAAAGTATTACCTTTACAATCAAATGAGAGGTATTTGGCATTTTCTTTGCCTTCAAATACCCTCCTGGTTTTGATGGTGTCCATCAGCAGGGTCAGAAATTCACGAGTAGGGCCCCCGCTGTCCAAAGCCTCTTCAGTCAGCCCCGCATCATCTGTGAATTTCACCATTAAGCTGCAGGTGGGGTCAAATGAGGATCGGCTGAAACCTCTTAAGACACCATCCCAGACATTTGCCCGGTTAATGTTAAATCTGCTACAGGATGATTTTTTAAGATTAATTGACAGATTTGACACTACGCCTGCAGCTGTTAGCCCATCATGTCCATCACTGTAAAATAAAGCAAACAGTCTGTGAAAAGCAAGAAATATTAACACGGCCTCTTCTTAGTTTTGTGGATTATTTAAACCAGGACTTTTAGGTTTTTAGTCTTTTATGGGCCCTTTATAATGAGTAAGCTATACAACACTGCTCAAAAATGATAAGCATAATTTGGACATCACAACTTTAGTAATAGATTTTGAGACTCAGTCCACAAAACCACATTCTTCTGCAGAGGGATAACTGAAGAGAAACAGCCTGACAGATTTTTACTTGTAAACCTGTTGCTGAACTGGTAGAACATTGCGTTAGCAATGCAAAGGTCATGGATCCGAGTCCAACGGAATACACATACTGATATATAGCTTAAATGCACTGCAAGTCACTTTAGATGAATGCGTCTGCCAAATGCATAAATACATTTTACACTTTATTTATGACTACTGAAAGCAATTAAAAATGTTGGTTGGTTTCAGACAATAAATATTTGCAAAATAAGAAAGGCTGAAGAACAAGGTGCAGAAGTACTTCTTATGTGATAGTACCTGTCTTTCTCTGGCAGTTTCTCTACTTCCTCAAGATCTGAGGAACTGCTGTCAATGGTGATAGGTGCATATATATTGGTATATGTACTGTGGAAGAGAGGTACAAGAACAACAATAACAGAGTTAATACAGAAAGTATTCTGACACAGACATGTTTTGTTGTTTTGGCTGTAGTCCAGTACTTTAGTCTAATAGTTTTATTTCAAATCTAGTGTTCTAAAGTACAGAGCCAAAACAATTAAAAACTATGTCCTAATACTAAAGATGTGATATAAAGTTATGTCTTATAACCTGACCTGTAGAAGTCACTTGACTTAAGTTCACCCACTAAGGAGGTCGTCTGTTTGCATCTTGTTGCACTGTTGGCCTGCAGCACCAACATCACAGCACAATAAGAACTTACAGAAATACCTTGATTATTAACAAATTCCAGTGTATTATATTACAGAATATGACATACTTGCTGGGATCTCTCAGATGTTGTGGCTGACCTAAAACATACAAACAATTTAGTTGAAATTTTCACTGTGTTATAGAGAACATAAAATGCTTTCTTTATAGCATTTTTTTTAATGAATGCACTAAAACATACTGACATTCATATAGGTGGCACAGGGACCAAAAAATGTGTCAGCAGAAATTTAACTTACCAAGGTCTATGCTCTGGTGTACTGCATTCGGACCAGACCAAAGCTGAGAGGTGTAAACATAAAACCCTAAAGTTATTCATAGCCTTAACACTGTCTGTATATGCTTTTCTATTTCTAATGGTTGACCATTCCAGGAGATTTTATTGCATTATAGCTGCACTGCAAAGACATCTTGAACACCTAAATCCCTGTGATGTACCTACCACTGTGTCAGAAAGTGGTGACATATTGGGTTGCACCCTAACAACTTCATCCTCATCCTCATGTTCTGAAACGGAGTCATCTTCATGACCTCACAAAAGATTTTGTGATCAATCTTTATTTCATATTACATGTCCAGTATTGTTAAATGTGTAGGCTGTAACTGTAGTTGGAATCCCACTGTCATCATTTACTCAGCCTCAAGTTGTTCCAAAACTGTATACATTTCTTTGTTCTGCTGTACACAAAGGAAGATATTTGGAATAATGTTTGTAACCAAGAAGCTCTCACTCCCCATTGACTACCATGGTAGGACAAAAATACTGAAGGGTGAGGGTCGAAATCCCTTGTCTCTTCAGATATATCAATACATATATATATATCATTTTATATCAATATCTATCTATATTCTGTTGCTTCAATTCTTTAATAAAGTGATGAATTAACTATATGCATGATCACATAATCAATTCTATTTTCTTATGCATAACTGAAATATACTTTGAATCATATGTGTGTTGGAATGTTAACTAGTGTCTTTTAAGGAACATTCCAGAGTCTTTCTCTCTATCCTGCCCGTAGGCCGAAGGTCTTTTGCTTAGCTGTGATGAGAGGGGGCAGGGAGAATGTTAAACACATGTTCTGTGTCTGATCGTTACTTTTCTATGATTAAGTATATGGTTTAAAGTCCTATGCAATACTACCTGAATAGTAGAAGTGTGATTTTCTATTATTATTTCTTTAGGGAAGAAATGTATGCTATTTCCACCCTCTCCTCTGCCCGAGGAGTGAATATTTTATCTCTCTGTTTTGGTTTAAATGGCCTGATAATGTGTGCTCTGGCTGTCTTGTGCCCAGAGAAGAACTGTCGTTCGTCAGTGTTTTGTGTGTGCGTTTGACCTTCTACCTAGGTTTTGAACCCAGGGATGCACACCAGGCCGACTCAAAGACGCCCGCGACCATCTGCGAGGTCACTTCAGACGTAAATCTCGGGCCCAGACGACAATTGCGCTGATTAATGTTGATAGGCCATTTAACTATCTATATGTTGTGACTTTATGTTCTTTTAGCCAATCAGGAGTGAAATAATGGAATGTACTCCTTGCAAATGGTATAACTGATGTAAGATTTTGTGTAAGGTACGAGTTGGCTTTCGATCTCCTCGTGAGACTTTGCCGCTGGCTCTACCAATTTCACTGCAAACTATACTTCAGTAAATTTTTTTATTCTGTAATTGAATTTCTCGACTCCTGGTTTTCTTTCTCCATATCTGGTCCGGTCATAACTATTATACCCCTAACAATACTATGGTAGTAAATGGGGGTGAGAGCTGCTTGGTAACAAACATTATTTCAAATATCTTCCTTTGTGTACAGCAGAACAAAGAAATATATACAGGTTTGGAACAACTTGAGGCTGAGTAAATGATGACAGAATTTTAATTTTAATTGGCTGAACTATCCCTTTAAAGCACTTATCACATAAAGTATTTTGTTTGTAGTTTAAATGTGCATAAAATATATATAAAACATACCACTTCAATACTTACTCTTTGACAACAAATCCTCAAGGGTACAGATGTACAATGTGATCCTTTGAAACGCCTTTCCAATGGCCGCTTTGTATTGTCCAATGGTAAAAGGAGTGTCAGTCCCAGGGATATTTTTTATCTGAGAGCCATCTGGATAAAGCAAGACATGTTCTCCATCTTCCATGTCTTGATTGAAATCTTTGTTTTTTCACTGCAGCTGCCAAGAGTTGCTCAGATGCCCACTGGGGGTCAACATGTAGAGGTAGGTTTTTCCCTCTCATGGGCTTAAAGCCATTCCTGGTCTTGCTCATGATCCCAACAGAAATCTAGATGATCAGTGAGAAAAGATGGAATAATGATAATTATCAACGTCAACAACGTCATTAACTTAAAAATAAAAATTTGCTTACCTTTACTGTTTTATTTGATTTCTTTTTACTTTTAGAAAATGTCTTCCTTTCAGTTTCTTTTACTTCTCTGTATTTCATAAACTGGAGAACAGTTGGCTTTGATGGAATGGCACATGCATCAGTCACTGAAACACAATCAGAAAGAGAGAGAGAGAAAAAGATTGACTCAATGTAGTTGATATAATTTGATGGACAGAACAATAGATTTAAATCTCTGTAAGAGAACATTACCTGCCCTGGGCACAGTCATATGTGACACATGGTCATCACCTGCAGTTCTAGAGGCGTTCTCTACAAACCTTACATCTCGCCCACAGGAACTACAAAATCTGGGCAAAGTCGCCCATTGAATGCCACAGAAAGGACAAAACATTTTTATCTGAAAAAGATGAGTGGACTGAAGTTAGCACGATGTATTATTTTGTCCATTCTTTCAATAGTAAAAGGGTCTGAATACATTTTTGAATATTATTATTACCATCAATATGCAATTTACTTTGACCTGGTTTTAACCATTACAGTAAGTTTTTCAATTGCTAACAAGCATTGGTCAGTACTGAAGCCACATTTTCAAAACTCTTCATATAGTCTGCATTACCAAGATCAATCTTGCCCCAAAACTCACTCAGACCAACAAAACACTTCATATTTGTCTCAAAATAAGCTCATTCCACCAATCACTGGCAACAATTCTCATTCAGAAAACATACATGTCATTCATAACACAGTGACCTAAAAAAGACTAACAACAGGGAGCATTACATATATTTAATTTTTTATTTTTAATGTTTGAATGATTTTTTCACATAAATATTCATTATATGATAAGAATAAAATCGTTTCTTTTTACTGACTGTATTACAGCATAAAGAATAAATGAGAAATGCAGCAATATATTAAAAACATAACATTTTCAATTAAAAAAAAATGTATTTTGCATTGAGGAATTTATTTTCCTGAACCTTGATGTTATTTAGTTGTGAAAGTAATTAGCCTGCTTACATACTAACGTTTCACAGTTAATTGTGTATTTCAGATTATTTAGGCTAATAATATCCAAAGGGCCAATGAATTATACGATCAGGATTTTAAAATAAAGTAAAACAAACTCACTTTTCAGGTCATGGACAGACGACAACACCACTGATGAGGTCTTATTAAGGTCTAAGCATGTCCCAGCCAGCCGGGTTCGTCACTTTTGGGGTCCCCTGGAATCATTTCCGTTGTGTTGTGAACTCTTGCAGCGTTTTTAGTTGCAGCGTTTCTGTAGTTGCAGCGCTGCTTGCATTTGCAGCGCTTGTATTTGCAGCGCTTGATTTGCAGCTCGAGTTGCAGCTGTCGTGATTTGGTTGTGTTGTGAGTCTTTGGAGCACACGTGTTTTGTAAAATAGATGAAGATGTTTTCTTAATTAGCTGGCGTTGTTTTCTATTTGCATGTGTTTTTTCTATTTGCATGTGTTTTCTCATTTGCAGCGTTGAGCTCTCTC
>NW_026266172.1:0-50646 GCF_025860055.1 Xyrauchen texanus
AACCCTAACCCTAACCCTAACCCTAACCTAACCTAACCCTAACCCTAACCCTAACCCTAACCCTAACCCTAACCCTAACCCTAACCCCTAACCTAACCCTAACCCTAACCCTAACCCTAACCCTAACCCTAACCCTAACCCTAACCTAACCCTAACCCTAACCCTAACCCTAACCCTAACCCTAACCCTAACCCTAACCCTAACCCTAACCCTAACCCTAACCCTAACCCTAACCCTAACCCTAACCCTAACCCTAACCCTAACCCTAACCCTAACCCTAACCCTAACCCTAACCCTAACCCTAACCCTAACCCTAACCCTAACCCTAACCCTAACCCTAACCCTAACCCTAACCCTAACCCTAACCCTAACCCTAACCCTAACCCTAACCCTAACCCTAACCCTAACCCTAACCCTAACCCTAACCCTAACCCTAACCCTAACCCTAACCCTAACCCTAACCCTAACCCTAACCCTAACCCTAACCCTAACCCTAACCCTAACCCTAACCCTAACCCTAACCCTAACCCTAACCCTAACCCTAACCCTAACCCTAACCCTAACCCTAACCCTAACCCTAACCCTAACCCTAACCCTAACCCTAACCCTAACCCTAACCCTAACCCTAACCCTAACCCTAACCCTAACCCTAACCCTAACCCTAACCCTAACCCTAACCCTAACCCTAACCCTAACCCTAACCCTAACCCTAACCCTAACCCTAACCCTAACCCTAACCCTAACCCTAACCCTAACCCTAACCCTAACCCTAACCCTAACCCTAACCCTAACCCTAACCCTAACCCTAACCCTAACCCTAACCCTAACCCTAACCCTAACCCTAACCCTAACCCTAACCCTAACCCTAACCCTAACCCTAACCCTAACCCTAACCCTAACCCTAACCCTAACCCTAACCCTAACCCTAACCCTAACCCTAACCCTAACCCTAACCCTAACCCTAACCCTAACCCTAACCCTAACCCTAACCCTAACCCTAACCCTAACCCTAACCCTAACCCTAACCCTAACCCTAACCCTAACCCTAACCCTAACCCTAACCCTAACCCTAACCCTAACCCTAACCCTAACCCTAACCCTAACCCTAACCCTAACCCTAACCCTAACCCTAACCCTAACCCTAACCCTAACCCTAACCCTAACCCTAACCCTAACCCTAACCCTAACCCTAACCCTAACCCTAACCCTAACCCTAACCCTAACCCTAACCCTAACCCTAACCCTAACCCTAACCCTAACCCTAACCCTAACCCTAACCCTAACCCTAACCCTAACCCTAACCCTAACCCTAACCCTAACCCTAACCCTAACCCTAACCCTAACCCTAACCCTAACCCTAACCCTAACCCTAACCCTAACCCTAACCCTAACCCTAACCCTAACCCTAACCCTAACCCTAACCCTAACCCTAACCCTAACCCTAACCCTAACCCTAACCCTAACCCTAACCCTAACCCTAACCCTAACCCTAACCCTAACCCTAACCCTAACCCTAACCCTAACCCTAACCCTAACCCTAACCCTAACCCTAACCCTAACCCTAACCCTAACCCTAACCCTAACCCTAACCCTAACCCTAACCCTAACCCTAACCCTAACCCTAACCCTAACCCTAACCCTAACCCTAACCCTAACCCTAACCCTAACCCTAACCCTAACCCTAACCCTAACCCTAACCCTAACCCTAACCCTAACCCTAACCTAACCCTAACCCTAACCCTAACCCTAACCCTAACCCTAACCCTAACCCTAACCCTAACCCTAACCCTAACCCTAACCCTAACCCTAACCCTAACCCTAACCCTAACCCTAACCCTAACCCTAACCCTAACCCTAACCCTAACCCTAACCCTAACCCTAACCCTAACCCTAACCCTAACCCTAACCCTAACCCTAACCCTAACCCTAACCCTAACCCTAACCCTAACCCTAACCCTAACCCTAACCCTAACCCTAACCCTAACCCTAACCCTAACCCTAACCCTAACCCTAACCCTAACCCTAACCCTAACCCTAACCCTAACCCTAACCCTAACCCTAACCCTAACCCTAACCCTAACCCTAACCCTAACCCTAACCCTAACCCTAACCCTAACCCTAACCCTAACCCTAACCCTAACCCTAACCCTAACCCTAACCCTAACCCTAACCCTAACCCTAACCCTAACCCTAACCCTAACCCTAACCCTAACCCTAACCCTAACCCTAACCCTAACCCTAACCCTAACCCTAACCCTAACCCTAACCCTAACCCTAACCCTAACCCTAACCCTAACCCTAACCCTAACCCTAACCCTAACCCTAACCCTAACCCTAACCCTAACCCTAACCCTAACCCTAACCCTAACCCTAACCCTAACCCTAACCCTAACCCTAACCCTAACCCTAACCCTAACCCTAACCCTAACCCTAACCCTAACCCTAACCCTAACCCTAACCCTAACCCTAACCCTAACCCTAACCCTAACCCTAACCCTAACCCTAACCCTAACCCTAACCCTAACCCTAACCCTAACCCTAACCCTAACCCTAACCCTAACCCTAACCCTAACCCTAACCCTAACCCTAACCCTAACCCTAACCCTAACCCTAACCCTAACCCTAACCCTAACCCTAACCCTAACCCTAACCCTAACCCTAACCCTAACCCTAACCCTAACCCTAACCCTAACCCTAACCCTAACCCTAACCCTAACCCTAACCCTAACCCTAACCCTAACCCTAACCCTAACCCTAACCCTAACCCTAACCCTAACCCTAACCCTAACCCTAACCCTAACCCTAACCCTAACCCTAACCCTAACCCTAACCCTAACCCTAACCCTAACCCTAACCCTAACCCTAACCCTAACCCTAACCCTAACCCTAACCCTAACCCTAACCCTAACCCTAACCCTAACCCTAACCCTAACCCTAACCCTAACCCTAACCCTAACCCTAACCCTAACCCTAACCCTAACCCTAACCCTAACCCTAACCCTAACCCCTAACCCTAACCCTAACCCTAACCCTAACCCTAACCCTAACCCTAACCCTAACCCTAACCCTAACCCTAACCCTAACCCTAACCCTAACCCTAACCCTAACCCTAACCCTAACCCTAACCCTAACCCTAACCCTAACCCTAACCCTAACCCTAACCCTAACCCTAACCCTAACCCTAACCCTAACCCTAACCCTAACCCTAACCCTAACCCTAACCCTAACCCTAACCCTAACCCTAACCCTAACCCTAACCCTAACCCTAACCCTAACCCTAACCCTAACCCTAACCCTAACCCTAACCCTAACCCTAACCCTAACCCTAACCCTAACCCTAACCCTAACCCTAACCCTAACCCTAACCCTAACCCTAACCCTAACCCTAACCCTAACCCTAACCCTAACCCTAACCCTAACCCTAACCCTAACCCTAACCCTAACCCTAACCCTAACCCTAACCCTAACCCTAACCCTAACCCTAACCCTAACCCTAACCCTAACCCTAACCCTAACCCTAACCCTAACCCTAACCCTAACCCTAACCCTAACCCTAACCCTAACCCTAACCCTAACCCTAACCCTAACCCTAACCCTAACCCTAACCCTAACCCTAACCCTAACCCTAACCCCTAACCCTAACCCTAACCCTAACCCTAACCCTAACCCTAACCCTAACCCTAACCCTAACCCTAACCCTAACCCTAACCCTAACCCTAACCCTAACCCTAACCCTAACCCTAACCCTAACCCTAACCCTAACCCTAACCCTAACCCTAACCCTAACCCTAACCCTAACCCTAACCCTAACCCTAACCCTAACCCTAACCCTAACCCTAACCCTAACCCTAACCCTAACCCTAACCCTAACCCTAACCCTAACCCTAACCCTAACCCTAACCCTAACCCTAACCCTAACCCTAACCCTAACCCTAACCCTAACCCTAACCCTAACCCTAACCCTAACCCTAACCCTAACCCTAACCCTAACCCTAACCCTAACCCTAACCCTAACCCTAACCCTAACCCTAACCCTAACCCTAACCCTAACCCTAACCCTAACCCTAACCCTAACCCTAACCCTAACCCTAACCCTAACCCTAACCCTAACCCTAACCCTAACCCTAACCCTAACCCTAACCCTAACCCTAACCCTAACCCTAACCCTAACCCTAACCCTAACCCTAACCCTAACCCTAACCCTAACCCTAACCCTAACCCTAACCCTAACCCTAACCCTAACCCTAACCCTAACCCTAACCCTAACCCTAACCCTAACCCTAACCCTAACCCTAACCCTAACCCTAACCCTAACCCTAACCCTAACCCTAACCCTAACCCTAACCCTAACCCTAACCCTAACCCTAACCCTAACCCTAACCCTAACCCTAACCCTAACCCTAACCCTAACCCTAACCCTAACCCTAACCCTAACCCTAACCCTAACCCTAACCCTAACCCTAACCCTAACCCTAACCCTAACCCTAACCCTAACCCTAACCCTAACCCTAACCCTAACCCTAACCCTAACCCTAACCCTAACCCTAACCCTAACCCTAACCCTAACCCTAACCCTAACCCTAACCCTAACCCTAACCCTAACCCTAACCCTAACCCTAACCCTAACCCTAACCCTAACCCTAACCCTAACCCTAACCCTAACCCTAACCCTAACCCTAACCCTAACCCTAACCCTAACCCCTAACCCTAACCCTAACCCTAACCCTAACCCTAACCCTAACCCTAACCCTAACCCTAACCCTAACCCTAACCCTAACCCTAACCCTAACCCTAACCCTAACCCTAACCCTAACCCTAACCCTAACCCTAACCCTAACCCTAACCCTAACCCTAACCCTAACCCTAACCCTAACCCTAACCCTAACCCTAACCCTAACCCTAACCCTAACCCTAACCCTAACCCTAACCCTAACCCTAACCCTAACCCTAACCCTAACCCTAACCCTAACCCTAACCCTAACCCTAACCCTAACCCCTAACCCTAACCCTAACCCTAACCCTAACCCTAACCCTAACCCTAACCCTAACCCTAACCCTAACCCTAACCCTAACCCTAACCCTAACCCTAACCCTAACCCTAACCCTAACCCTAACCCTAACCCTAACCCTAACCCTAACCCTAACCCTAACCCTAACCCTAACCCTAACCCTAACCCTAACCCTAACCCTAACCCTAACCCTAACCCTAACCCTAACCCTAACCCTAACCCTAACCCTAACCCTAACCCTAACCCTAACCCTAACCCTAACCCTAACCCTAACCCTAACCCTAACCCTAACCCTAACCCTAACCCTAACCCTAACCCTAACCCTAACCCTAACCCTAACCCTAACCCTAACCCTAACCCTAACCCTAACCCTAACCCTAACCCTAACCCTAACCCTAACCCTAACCCTAACCCTAACCCTAACCCTAACCCTAACCCTAACCCTAACCCTAACCCTAACCCTAACCCTAACCCTAACCCTAACCCTAACCCTAACCCTAACCCTAACCCTAACCCTAACCCTAACCCTAACCCTAACCCTAACCCTAACCCTAACCCTAACCCTAACCCTAACCCTAACCCTAACCCTAACCCTAACCCTAACCCTAACCCTAACCCTAACCCTAACCCTAACCCTAACCCTAACCCTAACCCTAACCCTAACCCTAACCCTAACCCTAACCCTAACCCTAACCCTAACCCTAACCCTAACCCTAACCCTAACCCTAACCCTAACCCTAACCCTAACCCTAACCCTAACCCTAACCCTAACCCCTAACCCTAACCCTAACCCTAACCCTAACCCTAACCCTAACCCTAACCCTAACCCTAACCCTAACCCTAACCCTAACCCTAACCCTAACCCTAACCCTAACCCTAACCCTAACCCTAACCCTAACCCTAACCCTAACCCTAACCCTAACCCTAACCCTAACCCTAACCCTAACCCTAACCCTAACCCTAACCCTAACCCTAACCCTAACCCTAACCCTAACCCTAACCCTAACCCTAACCCTAACCCTAACCCTAACCCTAACCCTAACCCTAACCCTAACCCTAACCCTAACCCTAACCCTAACCCTAACCCTAACCCTAACCCTAACCCTAACCCTAACCCTAACCCTAACCCTAACCCTAACCCTAACCCTAACCCTAACCCTAACCCTAACCCTAACCCTAACCCTAACCCTAACCCTAACCACTAACCCTAACCATCTAAAAGCCCCAACACCTAACCCTAACCCTAACCCTAACTACTTAACCCTGACCCCATACCCTAAACCTAACCATTTAGTCCTGACCCTCCTACCCTAATCCTAACCCTTAACCCCAACCATTAACCCTGCCCTCATACCCTAACCCTGACCACTTAACCTTGCCCCTAACCCTAACCCTAACCACTTAACTCTGCCCCTAATGCTTAAACCTACCATTTAGCCCTGCCCTCCTACCTAACCCTGCCCCTAACCCCAACCATTTAGCCCTGCCTCCATACCTAACCCTAACCACTTAACCCTGCCCCATACCCTAACCCCACACCTAAACCCTGCACCCTACCTAAACCCAAGCACTTAGCCCTGCCCTCATACCTAACCCCGCCCCTAAATCCTAACCACTTAACCCTGCCCCCATACCTAACCCTAACCATTTTAGCCCTGCCCTCCCAAACCTGCCCCTAACCCCAACCACTTAGCCCTGCCCTCCTACCTAACCCTGACCCTAACTCTAACCACTAACCCTGCCCCACAGAACCGAAACCTAACAACCTAACCCTGCCCCCATACCTAAACCTAGCCATTTAGCCCTGCCCTCCTACCTAATCCTGCCCTTAACCCCAATCATTAACCCTGCCCTCATACCTAACCCTGACCACTTAACCTTGCCCCTAACCCTAACCCTAACCACTTAACTCTTACCCCATACTTAAACCTAACTATTTAGCCCTGTCCTCCTACCTAACCCTGCCCCTAACCCCAACCATTTAGCCCTGCCCCCATACCTAACCCCACACCTAAACCACTAAACCCTGCACCCTACCTAACCCCAACCACTTGGCCCTGCCCTCATACCCTAACCCCGCCCCTAAATCCTAACCACTTAACCCTGCCCCCATACCTAACCCTAACCATTTTAGCCCTGCCCTCCTAAACCTGCCCCTAACCACTTAGCCCTGACCCCACACCTAACCCTAACCCTAACCCTAACCACTAAACCCTGCCCCCATACCTAACCCCAACCACATAACCCTGCCCCACCTGACCCTAGCTAAACCCCCTACTTCCACCCCTAAAATTAACCCCATATCTAGGGGTTAGCTGTATCCCCACCCCTAAACCGGGTTAACTAACCCTGCCCGGTCTCTAATCTTGTTAGATTAGGGTGACAATTTTTTGGGGTGACAATCCCCTTCCCGCTTCCAGGAGGGGGCTTGGGAGGCCTTCCCCAGGTGGGGACAGGTGGGTCCCTAGTGGATAGTAGGGGTCGGACCAGAAGGGGAGGGGGACATGGTTTTTTTTCCCCCCTTTTTTTTCCCTTCTTTATAGTCCTTGAGTAGGGATAGGGAGATGACGTGGAGGCAGTTGAGTATTGGGAATATTCTCCACGTTGACGGTTAGAAGTTTTTTTTGGAAACTAGGATGGAGGATTGTGGGTAGCAGGTAGTCACCACGGTGGTATGACTTAGGTTCTCATAATGGATGGTTGGATGAACCGTTGGTTTAGTTAGAAGTTTCTGCAGCCTCCGGTTGTCTTGGTAAGGATGATGTCTGGCCATCTGGGGGATACAAATAGGCACAGACAGGAATTTCTTTAGAATAGGGATGGACGGTAGAAGAAATCTAAAAAGTTTTAACCTAATAGCCAAAAGTCGCCAGGCCATCTGGGGGGTACAAATAGGCATAGGACTGGAACTTGTTTGAAACAAAAAGCAGAATAAAGGATGTTCTTGAATTAAGATTTTCTTAAAAAAACCCTAGTGGCCGAAAATCTCAAGGCCAGGTGGGGGTAAAAATGGGTCTAGGGAGGGGAGGGGTTTCCTTTAAATTAGCTTCGGTAGATATGGACTAAGGGTTTGACTAATGTTTCTTTTATGCCCAGGGAGGAGGGAGTAGTTTGTTCTTTTTGGGGGATTTCAATATTAGATGATGGGATGGGATAATTTGCAGCTGTCCCACCTAATTCCTATCAGAGGGGTCTGGTGGTGGATTGGGTGGGAGAGCGTGGAGGCCAAGTCTGGCACCGGGGGGTTTCCAGCGCAGTCTCGCAGTACCCCTTAGCTCATCCCTTCCCATTTCACTGCCTTTTGGTCTTGACTGGTAAAGGAATTCCTAAGTGTTTTAAGTAAATGTAAGGTTAACTATATGAATAGGGAAAAGTCCCAAAAGCAAATGGGGATCACCCTATGGTGTAACTCACGTGTGAACGGACACATTATAAGACACACCTAACCCTAACCACTTAACCCTGAAAAATAGCCCTGCACTAACCCTAACCACTTAATCCTGCCCCCATACCTAAACCTAACCATTTAGCCCTGCCCTCCTACCTAACCCTGCCCCTAACCCTAAAAACTTAACCCTGCCCCCATACCTAACCCCAACCCTAAACCTAACCCTAACCACTTAACCCTGCCCCATATCTAATCCTAGTAACGGAATCCTACCCTTCTACCTAACTCTAGCCACTATCACCTAACCCTGCCCCCACACCTAAACCCAACCATTTAGCTCTGTCTCCAGGCCATGTGGGGGTACAAATAGGCGCAGACAGGAATTTCTCTTTAGAACAAGGAAGGACGATAGAAGAAATCTAAAAATGTTAACCTAATAAACTATAACAGTCTGAGGAGACTGTTATGGGAGGCCATTGTCCCTAACAACCCAACCCTAATGTAGGAAAAATCTAAAGAGTTAACCTAATAGCCAAAAGTCTCCAGGCCATGTGGGGGTACAAATAGGCGCAGACAGGAATTTCTCTTTAGAACAAGGAAGGACGATAGAAGAAATCTAAAAGTTTTAACCTAATAATCTATAGCAGTCTGGGGAGACTGTTGGGGGCCATTGTCCCTAAAAACCCTAACCCTAATGTAGGAAGAATCTAAAGAGTGAACCTAATAGCCAAAAGTCTCCAGGCCATGTGGGGGTACAAATAGGCGCAGACAGGAATTTCTCTTTAGAACAAGGAAGGACGATAGAAGAAATCTAAAAATGTTAACAGTCTGAGGAGACTGTTATGGGGGGCCATTGTCCCAACAACCCAACCCTAATGTAGGAAAAATCTAAAGAGTTAACCTAATAGCCAAAAGTCTCCAGGCCATGTGGGGGGTACAAATAGGCGCAGACAGGAATTTCTCTTTAGAACAAGGAAGGACGATAGAGGAAATCTAAAAGTTTTAACCTAATAAACTATAGCAGTCTGAGGAGACTGTTATGGGGGGGGCCATTGTCCCTAAAAACCCTAACCCTAATGTAGGAAGAATCTAAAGAGTGAACCTAATAGCCAAAAGTCTCCAGGCCATGTGGGGGGTACAAATAGGCGCAGACAGGAATTTCTCTTTAGAACAAGGAAGGACGATAGAAGGAATCTAAAAAGTTTTACAAATAGGCATAGGACTGGAACTTGTTTGGAACAAAAATCAAAATAACGGAGATTCTTGAATCAAGATTTTCCTAAAACCCTAGTGGCCGAAAGTCTCAAGGCCATGTGGGGGGCACAAACAGGCCTAGGTAGGGGATTCCCCTTTTTTGTAATTTAGGCAAAGGTCGATCGGTCCACCAGAAACATGCTCGGCCAGTGCTTTTCTGCGAGTCCCCTAAGTAAACTATAGCAGTCTGGGGGACTGTTATGGGGGGCCGTTGTCCCTAACAACCTAACCTGCCAGTTGCCATCGGACCTAGGGGACCGACATCTAGTCACAGAGCCTATATCAGGGGTAGTATTCTTTATTAAATCAAGCCCGGGGGTTGGGTGGGTGAGGAGAGGAGGCCAAATTTGGGCCTCTGGAGGGTGGCCGACGCATTTTGCAGCCCCCTCCCTCGCTCTCTCATCTCGCCTAGTTTTAGTAGAAATGGCTATTAAAATATGTAAAACAAGTAGATTAAGTATGGATGAAAAGAAGCAATACTGTCGTATTTTTCTCTCTGAAAAAGGATGTAGTACAAATAGGCGCAGACAGGAATTTCTCTTTAGAACAAGGAAGGAAGATAGAAGAAATCTAAAAGTTTTAACCTAATAATCTATAGCAGTCTGGGGAGACTATTAGGGGGCCATTGTCCCTAACAACCCTAATCCTAATGTAGGAAGAATCTAAAGAGTGAACCTAATAGCCAAAAGTCTCAAGGCCATGTGGGGGTACAAATAGGCGCAGACAGGAATTTCTCTCTTTAGAACAAGGAAGGGCGATAGAAGAAATCTAAAAAGTTTTAACCTAATAAACTATAGCAGTCTGGGGAGACTGTTATGGGGGGCCATTGTCCCTAACAACCCAACCCTAACCCTAATGTAGGAAGAATCTAAAGAGTTAACCTAATAGCCAAAAGTCTCAAGGCCATCTGGGGGTACAAACAGGCCTAGGTAGGGGATTCCCCTTTTTTGTAATTTAGGCAAAGGTCGATCGGTCCACCAGAAACATCACCGGCCAGTGCTTTTCTGCGAGTCCCCTAAGTAAACTGTAGCAGTCTGGGGGACTGTTATGGGGGCCATTGTCCCTAACAACCCAACCCTAACCCTAATGTAGGAAGAATCTAAAGTGTTAACCCAATAGCCGAAAGTCTCAAGGCCATCTGGGGGATACAAATAGGCACAGACAGGAATTTCTTTAGAATAGGGATGGACGGTAGAAGAAATCTAAAAGTTTTAACCTAATAGCCAAAAGTCGCCAGGCCATCTGGGGGTACAAATAGGCATAGGACTGGAACTTGTTTGAAACAAAAAGCAGAATAAAGGATGTTCTTGAATTAAGATTTTCTTAAAAAACCCTAGTGGCCGAAAATCTCAAGGCCAGGTGGGGGGTAAAAATGGGTCTAGGGAGGGGAGGGGTTTCCTTTTAAATTAGCTTCGGTAGATATGGACTAAGGGTTTGACTAATGTTTCTTTTATGCCCAGGGAGGAGGGAGTAGTTTGTTCTTTTTGGGGGATTTCAATATTAGATGATGGGATGGGATAATTTGCAGCTGTCCCACCTAATTCCTATCAGAGGGGTCTGGTGGTGGATTGGGTGGGAGAGCGTGGAGGCCAAGTCTGGCACCGGGGGTTTCCAGCGCAGTCTCGCAGTACCCCTTAGCTCATCCCTTCCCATTTCACTGCCTTTTGGTCTTGACTGGTAAAGGAATTCCTAAGTGTTTTAAGTAAATGTAAGGTTAACTATATGAATAGGGAAAAGTCCCAAAAGCAAATGGGGATCACCTTATGGTGTAACTCACGTGTGAACGGACACATTATAAGACACACCTAACCCTAACCACTTAACCCTGAAAAATAGCCCTGCACTAACCCTAACCACTTAATCCTGCCCCCATACCTAAACCTAACCATTTAGCCCTGCCCTCCTACCTAACCCTGCCCCTAACCCTAAAAACTTAACCCTGCCCCCATACCTAACCCCAACCCTAAACCTAACCCTAACCACTTAACCCTGCCCCATATCTAATCCTAGTAACGGAATCCTACCCTTCTACCTAACTCTAGCCACTATCACCTAACCCTGCCCCCACACCTAAACCCAACCATTTAGCTCTGCCCTTCTACCTAAACTCCTACCTAACCCTGTCCCCATACCTAACCCTGTCCCCATACCTAACCCTAGCCACTTAACCCTGCCCCCATACCTAAACCTAACCATTTAGCCCTGCCCTCCTACCTAACCCTAACCATTTCAGCCCGCCCTCTTTCCTAAACCCAACCATTTAGCTCTGCCCTTCTACCTAATCCTGCCCCTAACCCTAACCACTTAACTCTGCCCTCATACCTAAACTCCTACCTAACCCTGTCCCCATACCTAACCCTAGCCACTTAACCCTGCCCCCATACCTAAACCTAACCATTTAGCCCTGCCCTCCTACCTAACCCTGGGGGCAGGTAATAGGGTCAGACCAAAAAGAAGGGGACATAATAATTTTTCCCCTTCTTTATAGTCCTTGAGTAGGGATAGGGAGATGATGTGGAGGCAGTTGAGTATTGGGAATATTCTCCACATTGACGGTTAGAAGTTTTTTGGAAACTAGGATGGAGGATTGTGGGTAGCAGGTAGTCACCACGGTGGTATGACTTAGGTTCTCATAATGGATGGTTGGATGAACCGTTGGTTTAGTTAGAAGTTTCTGCAGCCTCCGGTTGTCTTGGTAAAGATGATGTCTGTTTGGCTTGTGTAAACTTTTAGGGGTTATCTCTGGTAGAAGCTTGATGCTTTGGCATCCGCCAGTCATAGCCTTCGAGATGAGATCCTTCTCAGTCTCTTCTCGGGCAGCCTGTGGATACCTTGCGGTGTTAACGATCAGGTTGGCTGGGTTGAGAATTACGTGAGTAAACTGCCCCCTTGTGTCCACTAGGACAAAGCACTTATGGGGGCAGCTTTTTTTACTGGTGAATAGCACCACCATTGCAACAGTACACTTTTGCACAAGACGGCATTACACCAACCTACTTTGTTTTTTCTGGTTTCGGTGTGTAGAGGGTGGGAGGGGAGATATTTTTTAGGAGGAATTTCAATGGTATATGGAGGAATGTGTTTGGGGAGCGTATATTCAGCATAGGTTGGTACTCCGGGGTCTCCCAGAAAAGTCTGTCTTGATAAATGGATGTTGTAAGAAGGGAGGTGGGGGTGGTTGTATGTAGAAATAACTTTAGACAAGGGGATAAGCCAGACCCAAAAAAACACATTGCGGTTCTGGAAGAGAGGGGTAGTAATTGGACATTGTGACACACGCCTGGGACTGATCCCCTATGGCGGGCCTCCCCAGAGGAGGGTGTATAGTAAGAAGAGGCTGAAACACCTGAAGATTCTGGGGCTTGCTACTGATGAGGTGTCATTAATATTCCCCCTTTAAAAAAATACTTTCTGGGGGGTAGCCTGAATGGGTTTTGGGATGATTTTTTCCCTTGAAAAAGCCTGTTTTTATCGCTAGGGCCATCTGGGGGGTACAAATAGGCACAGATAGGAATTTCTCTTTAGAACAAGGAAGGACGATAGAGGAAATCTAAAAGTTTTAACCTAATAAACTATAACAGTCTGAGGAGACTGTTATGGGGGGCCATTGTCCCTAACAACCCAACCCTAATGTAGGAAAAATCTAAAGAGTTAACCTAATAGCCAAAAGTCTCCAGGCCATGTGGGGGTACAAATAGGCGCAGACAGGAATTTCTCTTTAGAACAAGGAAGGACGATAGAAGAAATCTAAAGTTTTAACCTAATAAACTATAGCAGTCTGAGGAGACTGTTATGGGGGGCCATTGTCCCTAACAACCCAACCCTAATGTAGGAAAAATCTAAAGAGTTAACCTAATAGCCAAAAGTCTCCAGGCCATGTGGGGGTACAAATAGGCGCAGACAGGAATTTCTCTTTAGAACAAGGAAGGACGATAGAAGAAATCTAAAGTTTTAACCTAATAAACTATAGCAGTCTGAGGAGACTGTTATGAGGGGGCATTGTCTCTAACAACCCAACCCTAATGTAGGAAAAATCTAAAGAGTTAACCTAATAGCCAAAAGTCTCCAGGCCATGTGGGGGTACAAATAGGCGCAGACAGGAATTTCTCTTTAGAACAAGGAAGGACGATAGAAGAAATCTAAAAATGTTAACCTAATAAACTATAACAGTCTGAGGAGACTGTTATGGGGGCCATTGTCCCTAACAACCCAACCCTAATGTAGGAAAAATCTAAAGAGTTAACCTAATAGCCAAAAGTCTCCAGGCCATGTGGGGGGTACAAATAGGCGCAGACAGGAATTTCTCTTTAGAACAAGGAAGGACGATAGAGGAAATCTAAAAGTTTTAACCTAATAAACTATAGCAGTCTGAGGAGACTGTTATGGGGAGCCATTGTCCCTAACAACCCAACCCTAATGTAGGAAAAATCTAAAGAGTTAACCTAATAGCCAAAAGTCTCCAGGCCATGTGGGGGGTACAAATAGGCGCAGACAGGAATTTCTCTTTAGAACAAGGAAGGACGATAGAAGAAATCTAAAAGTTTTAACCTAATAATCTATAGCAGTCTGGGGAGACTGTTGGGGGGCCATTGTCCCTAAAAACCCTAACCCTAATGTAGGAAGAATCTAAAGAGTGAACCTAATAGCCAAAAGTCTCCAGGCCATGTGGGGGTACAAATAGGCGCAGACAGGAATTTCTCTTTAGAACAAGGAAGGACGATAGAAGAAATCTAAAAATGTTAACAGTCTGAGGAGACTGTTATGGGGGCCATTGTCCCAACAACCCAACCCTAATGTAGGAAAAATCTAAAGAGTTAACCTAATAGCCAAAAGTTTTACAAATAGGCATAGGACTGGAACTTGTTTGGAACAAAAATCAAAATAACGGAGATTCTTCTCCTAATGTAGGAAAAATCTAAAGAGTTAACCTAATAGCCAAAAGTCTCCAGGCCATGTGGGGGTACAAACAGGCGCAGACAGGAATTTCTCTTTAGAACAAGGAAGGACAATAGAAGAAATCTAAAGTTTTAACCTAATAAACTATAGCAGTCTGAGGAGACTGTTATGGGGAGCCATTGTCCCTAACAACCCATCCCTAATGTAGGAAAAATCTAAAGAGTTAACCTAATAGCCAAAAGTCTCCAGGCCATGTGGGGGTACAAATAGGCGCAGACAGGAATTTCTCTTTAGAACAAGGAAGGACGATAGAAGAAATCTAAAGTTTTAACCTAATAAACTATAGCAGTCTGAGGAGACTGTTATGGGGGGGCCATTGTCCCTAACAACCCAACCCTAATATAGGAAAAATCTAAAGAGTTAACCTAATAGCCAAAAGTCTCCAGGCCATGTGGGGGGTACAAATAGGCGCAGACAGGAATTTCTCTTTAGAACAAGGAAGGACGATAGAAGAAATCTAAAGTTTTAACCTAATAAACTATAGCAGTCTGAGGAGACTGTTATGGGGGGGCCATTGTCCCTAACAACCCAACCCTAATGTAGGAAAAATCTAAAGAGTTAACCTAATAGCCAAAAGTCTCCAGGCCATGTGGGGGTACAAATAGGCGCAGACAGGAATTTCTCTTTAGAACAAGGAAGGACGATAGAGGAAATCTAAAAGTTTTAACCTAATAAACTATAGCAGTCTGAGGAGACTGTTATGGGGGGGCCATTGTCCCTAACAACCCAACCCTAATGTAGGAAAAATCTAAAGAGTTAACCTAATAGCCAAAAGTCTCCAGGCCATGTGGGGGGTACAAATAGGCGCAGACAGGAATTTCTCTTTAGAACAAGGAAGGACGATAGAAGAAATCTAAAAGTTTTAACCTAATAATCTATAGCAGTCTGGGGAGACTATTTGGGGGGGCCATTGTCCCTAAAAACCCTAACCCTAATGTAGGAAGAATCTAAAGAGTGAACCTAATAGCCAAAAGTCTCAAGGCCATGTGGGGGGTACAAATAGGCGCAGACAGGAATTTCTCTTTAGAACAAGGAAGGACGATAGAAGGAATCTAAAAAGTTTTACAAATAGGCATAGGACTGGAACTTGTTTGGAACAAAAATCAAAATAACGGAGATTCTTGAATCAAGATTTTCCTAAAACCCTAGTGGCCGAAAGTCTCAAGGCCATGTGGGGGGCACAAACAGGCCTAGGTAGGGGATTCCCCCTTTTTTGTAATTTAGGCAAAGGTCGATCGGTCCACCAGAAACATGCGCCGGCCAGTGCTTTTCTGCGAGTCCCCTAAGTAAACTATAGCAGTCTGGGGGGACTGTTATGGGGGGGGCCGTTGTCCCTAACAACCTAACCCTAACCCTAACCCTAACCCGCAAAAGACTCTTCTACCTTTTCAGCGCTACATTTCCATTGCTCTCTTCTTCTGTTCATCTCTCCTCGTCACATGAATGCAGACGGAATTCTGAATTCGATGACACCAAGCTTGGCAAAATCGGACCGACCGTCCTAAAGATTTATCTGTGAAACAATCCAGCCAATCAGATTCGATATGCAAATGAGGGTGGACATAATGAGGGTGGAAGTCGTTTTTACCTCTATACCCTAACCCTAACCCTAACCCCTAACCCTAACCCTAACCCTAAACAGACAGATAGATAGACAAAGAGACAGACAGTGAATAGATAGATAGACAGAGAGTGGAGAGAGACAAAAAGTGGTGTAACATGTGCTCTCTTAGGTTCATTAAAGACCAGAAGTGCTGCTGCATTCTGGATCATTTGGAGAGGTCTAATAGCACATGCAGGAAGGCCTGCAATGAGAGCGTTACAGTAGTCCAGTCTAGTTATGACAAGGCGACTGAACGAGCAGTTGTGTGGCATGTACAGAGAGGAAGGATCTTATCTTCCTGATATTGTCGAGTGTAAATCTACATGATCTTGCAGTCTTTGAAATGTGGTCAGTGAAATTTAGCTCATCATCAATGGTTACCCCTAGATTTCTGACCGTTTTGGAAGGTGAAACTGTAGTTGGACCCAGCTGCACGGTGATGTTGTGTTCAACAGCAGGGTTGGCTGGAAAGACAAGGAGTTCGGTCTTGGCTGAGTTGAGTTGAATGTGGTGTTCCTTCATCCAGGCTGAGATGTCTGCCAGACAGGCAGCGATTCGAGCAGTCACTGTGGTGTCGTTGGGCTGGAAAGACAAGTAGAGTTGCGTGTCATCAGCATAGCTGATAGATAGATAGATAGACAGACAGACAAAGAGACAGACAGATAGATAGATAGAGAGACAGACAGACAGACAGACAGACAGATAGATAGACAGACAGACAGACAGACAGACAGACAGACAGACAGACAGACAGACAGACAGACAGACAGACAAAGAGACAGACAGACAAAGAGACAGACAGACAGACAGACAGACAGATAGATAGATAGATAGACAGACAAAGAGACAGACAGACAGACAGACAGATATATAGATAGATAGATAGATAGATAGATAGATAGATAGATAGATAGATAAGACAGACAAAGAGACAGACAGACAGAGAGATATTTAGGTAGATAGAAAGATAGATTTACGACTTGCAGATACAAATATATACACACATATACACATAGTGAATTTATTTTGATTAGTTATTTTTATATTTGTTAAACTAAATGTAATTATAGATTAAGGTGTAGTTCTTTTTACACAGCCTCTGCTTTGGCAATACTGTATCGTTTATATTCATGCCAATAAAGACCCTTTGAATTGAATTGAATAGTGGACATATTGAAAACTGCACTGTGCAAAACTGCTAAAAAGTGGATATTTTAACAGAGAATCACAGACAGTTTCAATGCTGAACCTTTAGGGGCGTCCACGTGTTTTTAAACATGCAGATTTTATAAATATCTATATGGCCAGTTAAATGGACAGCCTTTATGGTCTCTCATCCGTGTCTAGAAAAGCACTTCATAAATTAAATGAATTATTACTATTATTAATGTTATTATTAGTAGTATTATAGTTTTCTTGTTATTATCCTTATAAGTCCATCAATACAATTTTCTCGTGTTATTGTATAATTCCACCTGAATTATTCACTTTAATACTGTGCTTGCAAAATTTAGAATGACATTAAAAATCATTTCTGCAACAGTACATCTCAGATGTAAAAACTCTTTATCATTTGTGAGCACTTTTCCATAGACTCACATTGTATACCAGTGGGGAAAACAATAAAGGGCCAAGGAGTACGTTTTAGGCCGCTGTGTTGGCTACTGAACGAGCGATCGTTCCCAAACTTTGCACACACAATCGGGGTCTTTCCACGAGAAACATATTACACTTTTGTGTGCCCAGGCCCATGGGAACCCGTTTTATTACAGTAATAATATGCTTAATATAGTCTGATTCTATTAAGCCTCTGTTAAATGATTACATTTAAGGCCGCCGCGTTGGCTACTGAACGAGCGATCATTCCCAAACTTTGCACACACAATCGGGGTCTTCCCACGAGAAACATATTACACTTTTGTGTGCCCAGCCCCATGGGAACCCGTTTTATTACAGTCAAAATATGCTTAATATAGGCGGCATGCTTAATATGGAGTGGTGGTGGCGTAGTGGACTAAAGCACATCACTTGTAATCAGAAGGTCACTGGTCCGATCCCCATAGCCACCACCATTGTGTCCTTGAGCAAGACACTTAATCCAAGTTGCTCGGGGAATTGTCCCTGTAAAATCTGGTTGTGGTTCGAAAAATCACAAATCCGATCATTTACTCGGTTTATGGCCCTTTACAGTATATAACTCGTGATATGCAACTTAAATGTCTGCCCTTAGCCACTGCCTGGTAATATTTCAGATTTCACTCACCAGTTCAGCACGTTCAGCGTCCTTTCACAGCGTGTTTATAGTAAAAGTTTGGTTTGCCTTAATGTGTGTCCAAAGATAAGATCCATGTATCATCTTTATTACCCTCTTTGGTCTTTACAGGTAGATATCGATAAAAAAAAAGAAAGATAAAATTAGATTTTAAATTAGAAACTTCTAGATAAAATTAGTATACATTTACTATAGTAATTAATACTCTGACACTAATTTGGGCAAAGCGCACTAATGACTTCTTTAAGACTTGAAGCTAAAAGTTGACGATTTGTAAATTGACTTGGACTTGACTTGGGACTTGACTGCCTTGACTTGGGACTTGACTGCCTTGACTTGGGACTTGACTGCCTTGACTTGGGACTTCACTGGACTTTAATGCAATGACTTGAGACTTACTTGTGACTTGGAAAACAATGACTTGGTCCCACCTCTGCAAGTTGGACACGTGGAGAGTTGCAATGTCAAGTCACTTTTTCTGGTTGACTGTAACTTCTATATTATGTCTTTGACGGGCATAAAAAACAAAAAATCATTGAAAAGTCAAAAAATGCTTTCATTGTTCAACCTTATATTATTTTTATTATTTATTATTATTTTTTGGCTATTCATGTTCTGCAATTTTGGACACAATTTAATGTAAGACCTTGGCATGATTATTAATAAAAAAATAAATTAAATAAAAAAAAAAAAAAGTTATCTTTAAGGAAATCTGAATTGATGTGTTGTTATTGTAATCGATGACTCAGCGAGTGAACCGTGAATGGGCTTTATTGGATTTCGTGAGATTTCATTTCAAAGGGCAAAACGCCCCTAACAAGTGTGTCATCTCATTATCGTGGCAAGATTCGATGCCGCTTTTATTCTTAAAAGTTTTTCAAGTCCTTCGGTTATTTTCTGATGCATTTGTTTTTGGAACAATTTCTTTAATAGGCTATATTTACTGGACTCAAGTCTGCTCTGCTCGCAACACAATAATCTCCTCCTCACAAGCATGCCCCGATAAGTTTCATGAAATGATAATAATAATAAAGGATTGAGTTTATCCCACCCAACAATTCCTACAAAAACATTTCAGCGTTCTTGTGAAAAATGCGTTCATTACCACGTCTCCATTACAGTCGTATTCATGCAAATCTTAAAGGCGTGCATGTGACATTTTTAAACCACTCACAACCTACGTGCAAAAGACTCTTCTACCTTTTCAGCGCTACATTTCCATTGCTCTCTTCTTCTGTTCATCTCTCCTCGTCACATGAATGCAGACGGAATTCTGAATTCGATGACACCAAGCTTGGCAAAATCGGACCGACCGTCCTAAAGATTTATCTGTGAAACAATCCAGCCAATCAGATTCGATATGCAAATGAGGGTGGACATAATGAGGGTGGAAGTCGTTTTTACCTCTATACCTACAGACTTTTTAACCCCAGAGGGCTAGGGGTTAGGGTCAACTAGTGATTTAACCCCAACTAACCCCAGCGGACTGGGGCTAACCCTAGTGGACTGATGGAGAATTACACTTTACTACTTACAAATTTAAACCTATGCAATATTTGAAGCAGTTTATTTTCAAAACATTTTGTTTTCTACAAAATATCCTTCTGTTATTTGTTTTTCATTTATTTCATTTTTGGAAACATATCTTTGATCAAATTAACTGGACTCAAAAATACTCCTCACATACAAGTAAAAGAAATATTGTGAAATAATAATAATAATGATAAAAAAGTTTAAACATTATTTAAAAGCTTTATTAGTTAGTTAGTTAATTAGTTACATAGAGACACACAAAACCAGACACAGACAGACAGACAGACAGACTGATAGATAGACAGAGAGACAGACAGACAGATAGTCAAGTCAATTTTATTCAGTATAGCGCCTTTCACAACACACATCGTTTCAAAGCAGCTTTACAGAAGATCAGCATTAACAGACGATAAAACTGTAATGTCGATGAATCATCATTGTGCAATTAGATAAAATACGATTCTTAATCGTGTTTAAAAATAATTAAATAATAATTGTATTAATAACCCCAGTGAGCAAGCTGTAGGCTGACTGTGGCAAGGAACACAAAACTCCATAAGATGTGGATTAATGGAGAAAAATAACCTTGGGAGAAACCAGACTTACTGTGGGGGCCAGTTCCCTCTGGCTAACATCATGAATATAATGTAAATATTACTTGTGTATAGTTAAAATCATGGTTTAAAATTATTAAACTAAGTAAGGGTTAAGGGTCATTGTTTAAACATTGATTGTGTTTGAACTGTAAGATTAATGACCACAGGCTTTGAAGTCCATCTAGATTAATTGCAGAAGTTCACATAGATGCAATTGTCCTTGTTAATTGGCTGATGAAGGCTTTTGTTGGCAATAGCTAGTCTATGCATTCCATTTCAAGATCGTAGTCCATCAATAGACCGAGGTGATGCAGGTTGGAGTTGGTATCAGTTCATCCTCTGAAGTCCATCATAATAGACCGAAGTGATGTTTGGCTGGCACCGGCTGCATTTAGTCATCATCATTCAGCGACATGAAGCAGTGGAGTCCAACACGAAGCAGGAATGGTGCTGGATCCAGCCGGTTCTGGTGACCTCAGGATAGGAGTCCCGAGGTTGAGACAAGGAAACAAATAAAAAGATGTAAGCATAGATGCCATAAAATGTATTGCAGAGTTAGAGATCATGATCACTGTTTCTGGTTCCGGGAGACCCAACTAAAGCAGCCTAATTGTGGGTTGGAGGATAAATTAGGTGTATGTCTGGCTAAATAGATGAGTCGTTAGTCTAGACTTAAACTGAGAGGGTGTGTCTGCATCTCGAACAGTGTTTGGGAGACTATTCCATAGTTTAGGAGCCAAATATGAAAAGGATCTACCTCCTTTTGTGGATTTTGATATTCTAGGAACTATTAACAGGCCAGAATTTTGCGATCGTAATGAACGTGATGGAATATAGCGTGACAGAAGATCATTTAAGTACTCATGGAGCTAGACCATTCAAAGCTTTGTATGTAGTTAACAGAATTTTAAAATGCTGATGCATTTTGAACCAATTGAAGTTTATTTATTGATCTTGCTGGACATCCTCCCAGTAATGCATTACAATAATCTAGTCTTTAGGTCATGAGCGCATGAATTAGTTTTTCGGCATCAGCAACAGAGAGCATATGCCTTCATTTAGCACTATTTCTGAGGCGGAAGAATGCTGTGCTACAAACATCTGTAATTTGATTTTCAAAGGACAGATTGTATCAAACATAACACCTAAGTTTTTCACTGTTGAAGATGATGTAACAGAACATCCATCTAGAGTCAAATTATATTTTAGCGGCTTATTTTTAGAGGTTTTTGGTCCAATAATTAGAACCTCTGTTTTGTCAGAATTGAGTAGAAGGAAATTTCTGGCCATCCAATCTTTTATTTAATTGATACACTCTGCTAATTTTGAGAATTGTGAAATCTCATCAAGTTTTGAAGAAATATAAAGTTGTGTATCGTCAGCATAGCAGTGGAAACATATTCCACGATTCCTGATAATATCTCCCAGGGGAAGCATATACATGGAGAAAAGCAGAAGCCCTAAAACTGATCCCTGTGGCACTCCATATTTAACTTTTGTTTGGTTTGACGATTCCTCATTTACATAGACAAAGTGGTAGTGGTCTGCTAAATATGACCTAAACCATGCTAATGCAACTCCACAAATTCCAACATAATTCTCCAGCCTATTCAAGAGAATGTCGTGATCTATCGTGTCGAATGCAGCACTTAGATCTAAAACTACTAGAAGAGAAATGCAGCCGCGATCAGATGATAGATAGACAGATAGATAGATAGATAGATAGATAGATAAGACAGATAGATAGAAAGAAAAGACAGACATATAGATAGACAGACAGACAGACAGACAGACAGACAGACAGACAGACAGACAGACAGACAGACAGATAGAATACATACATAGACAGACAGATAGACAAACAGACAGAGATAGATAGAAAAGACAGATAGACAGACAGATAGATAGATAAGACAGACAGACACAAAGACAGACTGACAGACAGATAGATAAGACAGATAGATAGAAAGAAAAGACAGACATATAGATAGACATATAGATAGACATATAGATAAACAGATAGATAGATAGATAGATAGATAGATAGATAGATAGATAGATAGATAGGATACATACATACATACATACATACATACATACATACATACATAGACAGACAGATAGACAGACAGACAGATAGATAGACAAAGAGACAGACAGTGAATAGATAGATAGACAGAGAGCGGAGAGAGACAAAAAGTGGTGTAACATGTGCTCTCTTAGGTTCATTAAAGACCAGAAGTGCTGCTGCATTCTGGATCATTTGGAGAGGTCTAATAGCACATGCAGGAAGGCCTGCAATGAGAGCGTTACAGTAGTCCAGTCTAGTTATGACAAGGCGACTGAACGAGCAGTTGTGTGGCATGTACAGAGAGGAAGGATCTTATCTTCCTGATATTGTCGAGTGTAAATCTACATGATCTTGCAGTCTTTGAAATGTGGTCAGTGAAATTTAGCTCATCATCAATGGTTACCCCTAGATTTCTGACCGTTTTGGAAGGTGAAACTGTAGTTGGACCCAGTTGCACGGTGATGTTGTGTTCAACAGCAGGGTTGGCTGGAAAGACAAGGAGTTCGGTCTTGGCTGAGTTGAGTTGAATGTGGTGTTCCTTCATCCAGGCTGAGATGTCTGCCAGACAGGCAGCGATTCGAGCAGTCACTGTGGTGTCGTTGGGCTGGAAAGACAAGTAGAGTTGCGTGTCATCAGCATAGCTGATAGATAGATAGATAGATAGATAGATAGATAGATAGATAGACAGACAGACAGACAGACAGACAGACAGACAGACAGACAGACAGACAGATAGATAGATAAGACAGATAGATAGAAAGAAAAGACAGACATATAGATAGACAGACAGACAGACAGACAGACAGACAGACAGATAGATAGATAGATAGATAGATAGATAAGACAGATAGATAGAAAGAAAAGACAGACATATAGATAGACAGACAGACAGACAGACAGACAGACAGACAGACAGATAGATAGAATACATACATAGACAGACAGATAGACAAACAGATAGAGATAGATAGAAAAGACAGACAGACAGACAGACAGACAGACAGATAGATAGATAGATAAGACAGATAGATAGAAAGAAAAGACAGACATATAGATAGACAGACAGACAGACATATAGACAGACAGACAGACAGACAGATAGATAGATAGATAAGACAGATAGATAGAAAGAAAAGACAGACATATAGATAGACAGACAGACAGACAGACAGACAGACAGACAGATAGATAGAATACATACATAGACAGACAGATAGACAAACAGACAGAGATAGATAGAAAAGACAGATAGACAGACAGACAGATAGATAGATAAGACAGACAGACACAAAGACAGACTGACAGACAGATAGATAGACATATAGATAAACAGAAAGATAGACAGATAGACAGATAGATAGATAGATAGATAGATAGATAGATAGGATACATACTTACATAAATACATACATAGACAGACAGATAGACAGACAGACAGATAGATAGACAAAGAGACAGACAGTGAATAGATAGATAGACAGAGAGTGGAGAGAGACAAAAAGTGGTGTAACATGTGCTCTCTTAGGTTCATTAAAGACCAGAAGTGCTGCTGCATTCTGGATCATTTGGAGAGGTCTAATAGCACATGCAGGAAGGCCTGCAATGAGAGCGTTACAGTAGTCCAGTCTAGTTATGACAAGGCGACTGAACGAGCAGTTGTGTGGCATGTACAGAGAGGAAGGATCTTATCTTCCTGATATTGTCGAGTGTAAATCTACATGATCTTGCAGTCTTTGAAATGTGGTCAGTGAAATTTAGCTCATCATCAATGGTTACCCCTAGATTTCTGACCGTTTTGGAAGGTGAAACTGTAGTTGGACCCAGCTGCACGGTGATGTTGTGTTCAACAGCAGGGTTGGCTGGAAAGACAAGGAGTTCGGTCTTGGCTGAGTTGAGTTGAATGTGGTGTTCCTTCATCCAGGCTGAGATGTCTGCCAGACAGGCAGCGATTCGAGCAGTCACTGTGGTGTCGTTGGGCTGGAAAGACAAGTAGAGTTGCGTGTCATCAGCATAGCTGATAGATAGATAGATAGATAGATAGATAGATAGATAGATAGATAGATAGACAGACAAAGAGACAGACAGACAGACAGACAGACAGACAGACAGATAGATAGATAGATAGATAGACAGACAAAGAGACAGACAGACAGACAGACAGACAGACAGACAGACAGACAGACAGATAGATAGACAGACAAAGAGACAGACAGACAGACAGACAGACAGACAGATAGATAGATAGATAGATAGACAGACAAAGAGACAGACAGACAGACAGACAGACAGATAGATAGATAGACAGACAAAGAGACAGACAGACAGACAGACAGACAGATAGATAGATAGATAGATAGATAGATAGATAGACAGACAAAGAGACAGACAGACAGACAGACAGACAGACAGACAGATAGATAGATAGATAGACAGACAGACAGACAGACAGACAGACAGACAGACAGATAGATAGACAGACAAAGAGACAGACAGACAGACAGACAGACAGACAGATAGATAGATAGATAGACAGACAAAGAGACAGACAGACAGATATATAGATAGATAGATAGATAGATAAGACAGACAAAGAGACAGACAGACAGACAGACAGACAGACAGACAGACAGACAGACAGATAGATAGATAGATAAGACAGACAGACAGATATTTAGGTAGATAGAAAGATAGATTTACGACTTGCAGATACAAATATATACACACATATACACATAGTGAATTTATTTTGATTAGTTATTTTTATATTTGTTAAACTAAATGTAATTATAGATTAAGGTGTAGTTCTTTTTTACACAGCCTCTGCTTTGGCAATACTGTATCGTTTATATTCATGCCAATAAAGACCCTTTGAATTGTATTGAATTGAATAGTGGACATATTGAAAACTGCACTGTGCAAAACTGCTAAAAAGTGGATATTTTAACAGAGAATCACAGACAGTTTCAATGCTGAACCTTTAGGGGCGTCCACGTGTTTTTAAACATGCAGATTTTATAAATAAATATATGGCCAGTTAAATGGACAGCCTTTATGGTCTCTCATCCGTGTCTAGAAAAGCACTTCATAAATTAAATGAATTATTACTATTATTAATGTTATTATTAGTAGTATTATAGTTTTCTTGTTATTATCCTTATAAGTCCATCAATACAATTTTCTCGTGTTATTGTATAATTCCACCTGAATTATTCACTTTAATACTGTGCTTGCAAAATTTAGAATGACATTAAAAATCATTTCTGCAACAGTACATCTCAGATGTAAAAACTCTTTATCATTTGTGAGCACTTTTCCATAGACTCACATTGTATACCAGTGGGGAAACAATAAAGGGCCAAGGAGTACGTTTTAGGCCGCTGTGTTGGCTACTGAATGAGCGATCGTTCCCAAACTTTGCACACACAATCGGGGTCTTTCCACGAGAAACATATTACACTTTTGTGTGCCCAGGCCCAGGGGAACACATTTTATTACAGTAATAATATGCTTAATATAGTCTGATTCTATTAAGCCTCTGTTAAATGATTACATTTAAGGCCAGCGTTGGCTACTGAACGAGCGATCGTTCCCAAACTTTGCACACACAATCGGGGTCTTCCCACGAGAAACATATTACACTTTTGTGTGCCCAGCCCCATGGGAACCCGTTTTATTACAGTCAAAATATGCTTAATATAGTCGAGCCTATATAAAGCCTCTGTGAAAGGAGTACGTTTTAGGTCGGCGTGTTGGCTACTGAACGAGCGATCGTTCCCAAACTTTGCACACGCTATCGGGGTCTTTCCACGAGAAACATATTACACTTTTGTGTGTCCCGCCCCAGGGGAACCCCTATTATTACCGTATAAATATGCTTAATATGGTCGGGCCAATATAAAGCCTCTGTGAAAGGAGCACGTTTTAGGTCGCCGTGTTGGCTACTGAACGAGCGATCGTTCCCAAACTTTGCACACGCTATCGGGTCTTTCCACGAGAAACATATTACACTTTTGTGTGTCCCGCCCCAGTGGAACCGTTTTATTACATTTATGCTTAATATAGGCGGCATGCTTAATATGGAGTGGTGGTGGTGGTGTAGTGGACTAAAGCACATCACTGGTAATCAGAAGGTTGCTGGTTCGATCCCCACAGCCACTACCATTGTGTCCTTGAGCAAGACACTTAATCCAAGTTGCTCGGGGAATTGTCCCTGTAATAAGTGCACTGTAAGTCGCTTTGGATAAAAGCGCCTGCCAAATGCATAAATGTAAATGTCAATTTCTGCTTGGCACCGCTGAGGTCACAAAAGAGCTGCCGCTAGCATGTCAGGGAGTCACTTTACCTGATCGAGCTCACTCACAGACTGTGTCTGACCGCATGGCTACCTGTCGGTGCATCACAAAATGGGTGGTTTTCATCCCTATATCCCATAACCTAACCTAACTTCTTAACATAACCAACTTCTAAGCTAATAAAAGTCAAATGTATCATCAAGGCACCATGCTTACGCAAATTAAGATTGCATCACTTTATTCATCTTTAACTGTAAACTTAACCAACTTCTGAACATGACACATTTCCAAACTAAATGCAAGTCACACTGATCAAAAAGACACAACATTTACACAATATAGAGCAAGTTAGACCGTAGGAGAAGTCTGTATTTGAGTCTAAATCAAAACTCTTAAGACCGATCGAGGACAAAGCCAATCAGACAGCTAGAGGATCACATATAGAACACGTATACAACGCTTAAAAAAAAATCGGACCAACGGAACCAAAGTTAAAGAAGATGGCGTGTTTGCCATCGGTGGTTTCTATCCTCTGTCCTGCTCTGGCCTGACCGAGGGCTGCCACGGGCCCCGAAAACACTCCACTCAAACCTACGCCGATCGACTCCAAACGCCCCCAAACACGCTCCTAGCACGGTCCCCGGACGCCACCGGACGCCAGCGGGAAACCAACCACGCTGTCAAATTCCGCTACAGCACGCACCATATATAATGCGGGCTATAGCGAAGCCCCAGTATCTCCGCGAGCCGCATCTCCCAGAGTCACGGGGCCAATGCTGGTCTTCTCGGCAACCCCCAGGCCCACACCGCCAGCACCTTCAGAACAGCAGCCACCCACAGACAAACATTTTTCTATAGACTGACATTGTATGGACTACGCCCAGCGGCGGGGCCAAGCTATTACCACGTGCTGGTGGTTGGGAGCAGAGGGATTCAAGCCTTTAAGTTGCATTTTTAAACTTTGAAGGGTCGTTACAAATGTAAATCTTTGTGCGCTCCCTAGACGTTTACAATTCGAGAGCCCGCTGGTGGATTGTTCCCTTCAATCGATTCCTTGAGTTTTCTTCAGTTGGTCTTAAAAAGGCTTTGAAGTGTGAAAACCCGTCGCAAAACCACAAAGTTACAATTTTAACTCACTGGAGCCTCAGCCATTTCACGTGATCGCTATTTATTGTTATTATATTGTTTTTAAAGCTCCTCTTGTCACAATAAAATTCATCATCCCTTCACTTGTGAACTCATTTCTAAAATGCAACGGTTATCCGGCTTCATCAAGTTGGCAGAGGTGTGGACTCGAGTCACGTGACTTGGACTTGACTTGGACTTGACTCGGACTCGAGTCACTAATTTGATGACTTACGACTCGACTCGATAGAATTAAAAAAGACTTGCGACTCGACTTAGACTTTGACAGCAATGATTGCAACTTGACTTGGACTTCAGCCGTCTGACTTGGAAATACTTATACTTTTTAAAACCAAAGATAAGAGTTGTATAATTAAAAATGTGCAGTAAATCAACGATTAATTTCCCAAATAGACGATTCATTTGATTTTCAAATCTGCATTTCAACGCTCCATATTCAACCAATCAGCTTCCACGAAAGCTGGACCAAGTTTGAAGATCACGGCCGCATTTAAGGACTAGGACACAGCAAAAATTATACCAAAGGTGATATAATTGGGATATATTGAATACAGCGTTAAAGGCAACAAAAGGATTAGCGACATGTAGAACCTGTGGTTACAAAATTACAGACACCTCGTCGACAACGTCCAATTTTGTGAGGAATCTGAAAATCCACAGACAGAGGTAAGTTGATTTACAGGCTAACAAAGTCTGCATATTGAACCGCAAACTTTTACTGCGGTCGGTAGCATTTAACGCTTTATAGCAATTGGTGTAATGGACAAAATCTTCCCGGTGTTTTATTACCCTGTTGTATGACCTCGATAAAGGAACGCCATTTATTGTGACCACACACGTTGGTGCTTTTTGAGCATAACTGGTTAAAATGTGCATGTAAACACACTCATTCTTTTGCGGACGTGCTGGTCCTCTGTCACGCGTTTAGCTATATTTATTTAATTATATTGGTCGTGGTTCTAAAAATCACAAATCCGATCATTTACTCGGTTTACGGCACTTTACAGTATAGAACTCGTATATGCAACTTAAATGTCTGCCCTTAGCCACTGCCTGGTAATATTTCAGATTTCACTCACCAGTTCAGCACGTTCAGCGTCCTTTCACAGCGTGTTTATAGTAAAAGTTTGGTTTGCCTTAATGTGTGTCCAAAGATAAGATCCATGTATCATCTTTATTACCCTCTTTGGTCTTTACGGGTAGATATCGATAAAAAAAAAGAAAGATAAAATTAGATTTTAAATTAGAAACTTCTAGATAAAATTAGTATACATTTACTATAGTAATTAATACTCTGACACTAATTTGGGCAAAGCGCACTAATGACTTCTTTAAGACTTGAAGCTAAAAGTTGACGATTTGTAAATTGACTTGGACTTGACTTGGGACTTGCCTGCCTTGACTTGGGACTTGCCTGCCTTGACTTGGGACTTGCCTGCCTTGACTTGGGACTTCACTCGGGACTTTAATGCAATGACTTGAGACTTACTTGTGACTTGGAAAACAATGACTTGGTCCCACCTCTGCAAGTTGGACACGTGGAGAGTTGCAATGTCAAGTCACTTTTTCTGGTTGACTGTAACTTCTATATTATGTCTTTGACGGGCATAAAAAACAAAAAATCATTGAAAAGTCAAAAAATGCTTTCATTGTTCAACCTTATATTATTTTTATTATTTATTATTATTTTTTGGCTGTTCATGTTCTGCAATTTTGGACACAATTTAATGTAAGACCTTGGCATGATTATTAATAAAAAAATAAATAAAAAAAGTTATCTTTAAGGAAATCTGAATTGATGTGTTGTTATTGTAATCGATGACTCAGCGAGTGAACCGCTGAATGGGCTTTATTGGATTTCGCAGATTTCATTTCAAAGGGCAAAACGCCCCTAACAAGTGTGTCATCTCATTATCGTGGCAAGATTCGATGCCGTTTTTATTCTTAAAAGTTTTTCAAGTCCTTCGGTTATTTTCTGATGCATTTGTTTTTGGAACAATTTCTTTAATAGGCTATATTTACTGGACTCAAGTCTGCTCTGCTCGCAACACAATAATCTCCTCCTCACAAGCATGCCCCGATAAGTTTCATGAAATGATAATAATAATAAAGGATTGAGTTTATCCCACCCAACAATTCCTACAAAAACATTTCAGCGTTCTTGTGAAAAATGCGTTCATTACCACGTCTCCATTACAGTCGTATTCATGCAAATCTTAAAGGCGTGCATGTGACATTTTTAAACCACTCACAACCTACGTGCAAAAGACTCTTCTACCTTTTCAGCGCTACATTTCCATTGCTCTCTTCTTCTGTTCATCTCTCCTCGTCACATGAATGCAGACGGAATTCTGAATTCGATGACACCAAGCTTGGCAAAATCGGACCGACCGTCCTAAAGATTTATCTGTGAAACAATCCAGCCAATCAGATTCGATATGCAAATGAGGGTGGACATAATGAGGGTGGAAGTCGTTTTTACCTCTATACCTACAGACTTTTTAACCCCAGAGGGCTAGGGGTTAGGGTCAACTAGTGATTTAACCCCAACTAACCCCAGCGGACTGGGGCTAACCCTAGTGGACTGATGGAGAATTACACTTTACTACTTACAAATTTAAACCTATGCAATATTTGAAGCAGTTTATTTTCAAAACATTTTGTTTTCTACAAAATATCCTTCTGTTATTTGTTTTTCATTTATTTCATTTTTGGAAACATATCTTTGATCAAATTAACTGGACTCAAAAATACTCCTCACATACAAGTAAAAGAAATATTGTGAAATAATAATAATAATGATAAAAAAAGTTTAAACATTATTTAAAAGCTTTATTAGTTAGTTAGTTAATTAGTTACATAGAGACACACAAAACCAGACACAGACAGACAGACAGACAGACTGATAGATAGACAGAGAGACAGACAGACAGATAGTCAAGTCAATTTTATTCAGTATAGCGCCTTTCACAACACACATCGTTTCAAAGCAGCTTTACAGAAGATCAGCATTAACAGACGATAAAACTGTAATGTCGATGAATCATCATTGTGCAATTAGATAAAATACGATTCTTAATCGTGTTTAAAAATAATTAAATAATAATTGTATTAATAACCCCAGTGAGCAAGCTGTAGGCTGACTGTGGCAAGGAACACAAAACTCCATAAGATGTGGATTAATGGAGAAAAATAACCTTGGGAGAAACCAGACTTACTGTGGGGGCCAGTTCCCTCTGGCTAACATCATGAATATAATGTAAATATTACTTGTGTATAGTTAAAATCATGGTTTAAAATTATTAAACTAAGTAAGGGTTAAGGGTCATTGTTTAAACATTGATTGTGTTTGAACTGTAAGATTAATGACCACAGGCTTTGAAGTCCATCTAGATTAATTGCAGAAGTTCACATAGATGCAATTGTCCTTGTTAATTGGCTGATGAAGGCTTTTGTTGGCAATAGCTAGTCTATGCATTCCATTTCAAGATCGTAGTCCATCAATAGACCGAGGTGATGCAGGTTGGAGTTGGTATCAGTTCATCCTCTGAAGTCCATCATAATAGACCGAAGTGATGTTTGGCTGGCACCGGCTGCATTTAGTCATCATCATTCAGCGACATGAAGCAGTGGAGTCCAACACGAAGCAGGAATGGTGCTGGATCCAGCCGGTTCTGGTGACCTCAGGATAGGAGTCCCGAGGTTGAGACAAGGAAACAAATAAAAAGATGTAAGCATAGATGCCATAAAATGTATTGCAGAGTTAGAGATCATGATCACTGTTTCTGGTTCCGGGAGACCCAACTAAAGCAGCCTAATTGTGGGTTGGAGGATAAATTAGGTGTATGTCTGGCTAAATAGATGAGTCGTTAGTCTAGACTTAAACTGAGAGGGTGTGTCTGCATCTCGAACAGTGTTTGGGAGACTATTCCATAGTTTAGGAGCCAAATATGAAAAGGATCTACCTCCTTTTGTGGATTTTGATATTCTAGGAACTATTAACAGGCCAGAATTTTGCGATCGTAATGAACGTGATGGAATATAGCGTGACAGAAGATCATTTAAGTACTCGTGAGCTAGACCATTCAAAGCTTTGTATGTAGTTAACAGAATTTTAAAATGCTGATGCATTTTGAACCAATTGAAGTTTATTTATTGATCTTGCTGGACATCCTCCCAGTAATGCATTACAATAATCTAGTCTTTAGGTCATGAGCGCATGAATTAGTTTTTCGGCATCAGCAACAGAGAGCATATGCCTTCATTTAGCACTATTTCTGAGGCGGAAGAATGCTGTGCTACAAACATCTGTAATTTGATTTTCAAAGGACAGATTGTATCAAACATAACACCTAAGTTTTTCACTGTTGAAGATGATGTAACAGAACATCCATCTAGAGTCAAATTATATTTTAGCGGCTTATTTTTAGAGGTTTTGGTCCAATAATTAGAACCTCTGTTTTGTCAGAATTGAGTAGAAGGAAATTTCTGGCCATCCAATCTTTTATTTAATTGATACACTCTGCTAATTTTGAGAATTGTGAAATCTCATCAAGTTTTGAAGAAATATAAAGTTGTGTATCGTCAGCATAGCAGTGGAAACATATTCCACGATTCCTGATAATATCTCCCAGGGAAGCATATACATGGAGAAAAGCAGAAGCCCTAAAACTGATCCCTGTGGCACTCCATATTTAACTTTTGTTTGGTTTGACGATTCCTCATTTACATAGACAAAGTGGTAGTGGTCTGCTAAATATGACCTAAACCATGCTAATGCAACTCCACAAATTCCAACATAATTCTCCAGCCTATTCAAGAGAATGTCGTGATCTATCGTGTCGAATGCAGCACTTAGATCTAAAACTACTAGAAGAGAAATGCAGCCGCGATCAGATGATAGATAGATAGATAGATAGATAGATAGATAGATAGATAGATAGATAGAAAAGACAGATATATAGATAGACAGACATATAGACAGACAGACAGAGATAGATAGAAAAGACAGATAGACAGACAGACAGATAGATAGATAAGACAGACAGACACAAAGACAGACTGACAGACAGATAGATAAGACAGATAGATAGAAAGAAAAGACAGACATATAGATAGACATATAGATAAACAGAAAGATAGACAGATAGATAGATAGATAGATAGATAGACAGATAGATAGATAGATAGATAGATAGATACATACGATACATACATACATACATACATACATAGACAGACAGATAGACAGACAGACAGATAGATAGACAAAGAGACAGACAGTGAATAGATAGATAGACAGAGAGTGGAGAGAGACAAAAGTGGTGTAACATGTGCTCTCTTAGGTTCATTAAAGACCAGAAGTGCTGCTGCATTCTGGATCATTTGGAGAGGTCTAATAGCACATGCAGGAAGGCCTGCAATGAGAGCGTTACAGTAGTCCAGTCTAGTTATGACAAGGCGACTGAACGAGCAGTTGTGTGGCATGTACAGAGAGGAAGGATCTTATCTTCCTGATATTGTCGAGTGTAAATCTACATGATCTTGCAGTCTTTGAAATGTGGTCAGTGAAATTTAGCTCATCATCAATGGTTACCCCTAGATTTCTGACCGTTTTGGAAGGTGAAACTGTAGTTGGACCCAGCTGCACGGTGATGTTGTGTTCAACAGCAGGGTTGGCTGGAAAGACAAGGAGTTCGGTCTTGGCTGAGTTGAGTTGAATGTGGTGTTCCTTCATCCAGGCTGAGATGTCTGCCAGACAGGCAGCGATTCGAGCAGTCACTGTGGTGTCGTTGGGCTGGAAAGACAAGTAGAGTTGCGTGTAATCAGCATAGCTGATAGATAGATAGATAGATAGATAGATAGATAGATAGATAGATAGATAGATAGATAGATAGATAGATAGATAGATAAGACAGATAGATAGAAAGAAAAGACAGACATATAGATAGACAGACAGACAGACAGATAGATAGATAGATAAGACAGATAGATAGAAAGAAAAGACAGACATATAGATAGACAGACAGACAGACAGACAGATAGATAGATAGATAAGACAGATAGATAGAAAGAAAAGACAGACATATAGATAGACAGACAGACAGACAGACAGACAGACAGATAGATAGAATACATACATAGACAGACAGATAGACAAACAGACAGAGATAGATAGAAAAGACAGATAGACAGACAGACAGACAGACAGACAGACAGATAGATAGGACAGATAGATAGAAAGAAAAGACAGACATATAGATAGACAGACAGACATATAGACAGACAGACAGACAGACAGACAGATAGATAGACAGACAGACAGACATATAGATAGACAGACAGACAGACAAGAAAAGAAAAGACAGACATATAGATAGACAGACAGACAGACAGACAGACAGACAGACAGATAGATAGATAAGACAGATAGATAGAAAGAAAAGACAGACATATAGATAGACAGACAGACAGACATATAGACAGACAGACAGACAGACAGACAGACAGACAGATAGATAGAATACATCTCAGTGATCAGAACTACACTAGATGGGACAGACATCCAACAGAAGCCCTACACACAGAATTCTGCAAATTAATTTTGAAATTACAAAGGAAAACACCCAATAATGCATGCAGGGCAGAATTAGGACGATTCCCATTGATCATTAACATACAAAAAGATCTCTAAATTTTTGGATGCATTTAAAATCAAGTCCCACAGAGTCGCTTCATTATAAAGCGCTACAAACCCAAGAACTGAACCCTGAAAACAGTCCCTCAGTCAGCTGGTTCTGAGACTCACTAACCCGGTTAACAGTACTAACAGTAACCAGCCTCAGACCAGCACTGCTTTACAACCAAACATCAGAATAAATCAGATCATCAAACAATCTCAAATCACCTATCTGGAACATTGGGATCAAGAAACTAAAACACAAAGCAAATTACAATTCTATCGGACTCTAAAATCAAAGTATGAATTGGAAGAGTATCTCCTGACTGTCAGAGATACAAAGCAGAGACAGATCCTGAGCAAGTACAGGCTCAGTGAGCACAGTCTCGCCATCGAGAGAGGCAGACACAGAAAAACATGGTTACCCAGAGAAGAAAGGGTGTGTGCTCACTGTACGACAGGTGAGGTTGAGACAGAGGTGCACTTTCTCCTTCACTGCCCAAAATTTAAAAATACAAGGGACATTTATATGGATAAATTAACACACAGCATAGACACATTTATAACAATGACAGAACAAGAACAAATTAATATAATACTTGGAGAGGGACACACAGCAGCACTGGCTGCAAGATACGTTTTAACGTGTCACAGTCTGAGAGACAGTGGGTGAATCTGTGTTATGTGTTTTACCCCGTGTGTCACCCCAATGTTCCCCACAGTGACCCTCAGTGTATGTGTGTATATTCATTTATGTGTCAGTATATGTCAGTTCTCTTCAGTTATTTAAACACTGTGGTCTTCAGCAGTTCTGAACCTGTTCTGTATTTATTTTTATATGTGTTAAATTTGTTAAACTAAATGTATAGATTAAGATGTAGTTCTGCTTTGGCAATATTGTATTGTTTACATTCATGCCAATAAAGCCCCTTTGAATTGAATTGAATTGAATTGATAGATAGATAAGACAGATAGATAGAAAGAAAAGACAGACATATAGATAGACAGACAGACAGACAGACAGACAGACAGACAGATAGATAGATAAGACAGATAGATAGAAAGAAAAGACAGACATATAGACAGACAGACAGACAGACAGACAGACAGATAGATAGAAAGAAAAGACAGACATATAGATAGACAGACAGACAGACAGACAGACAGACAGATAGATAGATAGATAAGACAGATAGATAGAAAGAAAAGACAGACATATAGATAGACAGACAGACAGACAGACAGACAGACAGACAGACAGATAGATAGATAGATAAGACAGATAGATAGAAAGAAAAGACAGACATATAGATAGACAGACAGACAGACATATAGACAGACAGACAGACAGACAGACAGACAGACAGACAGATAGATAGAATACATACATAGACAGACAGATAGACAAACAGACAGAGATAGATAGAAAAGACAGATAGACAGACAGACAGATAGATAGATAAGACAGACAGACACAAAGACAGACTGACAGACAGATAGATAGAAAGAAAAGACAGACATATAGATAGACATATAGATAGACAGATAGATAGACAGATAGATAGATAGATAGATAGATAGATAGATAGATAGATAGATAGATAGATAGATAGATAGATAGATAGATAGGATACATACATACATACATACATACATAGACAGACAGATAGACAGACAGACAGATAGATAGACAAAGAGACAGACAGTGAATAGATAGATAGACAGAGAGTGGAGAGAGACAAAAAGTGGTGTAACATGTGCTCTCTTAGGTTCATTAAAGACCAGAAGTGCTGCTGCATTCTGGATCATTTGGAGAGGTCTAATAGCACATGCAGGAAGGCCTGCAATGAGAGCGTTACAGTAGTCCAGTCTAGTTATGACAAGGCTGACTGAACGAGCAGTTGTGTGGCATGTACAGAGAGGAAGGATCTTATCTTCCTGATATTGTCGAGTGTAAATCTACATGATCTTGCAGTCTTTGAAATGTGGTCAGTGAAATTTAGCTCATCATCAATGGTTACCCCTAGATTTCTGACCGTTTTGGAAGGTGAAACTGTAGTTGGACCCAGCTGCACGGTGATGTTGTGTTCAACAGCAGGGTTGGCTGGAAAGACAAGGAGTTCGGTCTTGGCTGAGTTGAGTTGAATGTGGTGTTCCTTCATCCAGGCTGAGATGTCTGCCAGACAGGCAGCGATTCGAGCAGTCACTGTGGTGTCGTTGGGCTGGAAAGACAAGTAGAGTTGCGTGTCATCAGCATAGCTGATAGATAGATAGATAGATAGATAGATAGATAGATAGATAGATAGATAGATAGATAGACAGACAGACAAAGAGACAGACAGATAGATAGATAGATAGACAGACAAAGAGACAGACAGACAGACAGACAGACAGATAGATAGATAGATAGATAGATAGATAGATAGACAGACAAAGAGACAGACAGACAGACAGACAGACAGACAGACAGATAGACAGACAAAGAGACAGACAGACAAAGAGACAGACAGACAGACAGACAGACAGATAGGTAGATAGACAGACAAAGAGACAGACAGACAGACAGACAGACAGACAGACAGATAGATAGATAGATAGATAGACAGACAAAGAGACAGACAGACAGACAGACAGATATATAGATAGATAGATAGATAGATAGATAGATAGATAGATAGATAGATAGATAGATAGATAGATAGATAGATAGATAGATAGATAAGACAGACAAAGAGACAGACAGACAGAGAGATATTTAGGTAGATAGAAAGATAGATTTACGACTTGCAGATACAAATATATACACACATATACACATAGTGAATTTATTTTGATTAGTTATTTTTATATTTGTTAAACTAAATGTAATTATAGATTAAGGTGTAGTTCTTTTTACACAGCCTCTGCTTTGGCAATACTGTATCGTTTATATTCATGCCAATAAAGACCCTTTGAATTGAATTGAATAGTGGACATATTGAAAACTGCACTGTGCAAAACTGCTAAAAAGTGGATATTTTAACAGAGAATCACAGACAGTTTCAATGCTGAACCTTTAGGGGCGTCCACGTGTTTTTAAACATGCAGATTTTATAAATATCTATATGGCCAGTTAAATGGACAGCCTTTATGGTCTCTCATCCGTGTCTAGAAAAGCACTTCATAAATTAAATGAATTATTACTATTATTAATGTTATTATTAGTAGTATTATAGTTTTCTTGTTATTATCCTTATAAGTCCATCAATACAATTTTCTCGTGTTATTGTATAATTCCACCTGAATTATTCACTTTAATACTGTGCTTGCAAAATTTAGAATGACATTAAAAATCATTTCTGCAACAGTACATCTCAGATGTAAAAACTCTTTATCATTTGTGAGCACTTTTCCATAGACTCACATTGTATACCAGTGGGGAAAACAATAAAGGGCCAAGGAGTACGTTTTAGGTCAGCTGTGTTGGCTACTGAACGAGCGATCGTTCCCAAACTTTGCACACACAATCGGGGTCTTTCCACGAGAAACATATTACACTTTTGTGTGCCCAGGCCCATGGGAACCCGTTTTATTACAGTAATAATATGCTTAATATAGTCTGATTCTATTAAGCCTCTGTTAAATGATTACATTTAAGGCCGCGCGTTGGCTACTGAACGAGCGATCATTCCCAAACTTTGCACACACAATCGGGGTCTTCCCACGAGAAACATATTACACTTTTGTGTGCCCAGCCCCATGGGAACCCGTTTTATTACAGTCAAAATATGCTTAATATAGGCGGCATGCTTAATATGGAGTGGTGGTGGCGTAGTGGACTAAAGCACATCACTTGTAATCAGAAGGTCACTGGTCCGATCCCCATAGCCACCACCATTGTGTCCTTGAGCAAGACACTTAATCCAAGTTGCTCGGGGAATTGTCCCTGTAAAATCTGGTTGTGGTTCGAAAAATCACAAATCCGATCATTTACTCGGTTTATGGCCCTTTACAGTATATAACTCGTATATGCAACTTAAATGTCTGCCCTTAGCCACTGCCTGGTAATATTTCAGATTTCACTCACCAGTTCAGCACGTTCAGCGTCCTTTCACAGCGTGTTTATAGTAAAAGTTTGGTTTGCCTTAATGTGTGTCCAAAGATAAGATCCATGTATCATCTTTATTACCCTCTTTGGTCTTTACAGGTAGATATCGATAAAAAAAAAGAAAGATAAAATTAGATTTTAAATTAGAAACTTCTAGATAAAATTAGTATACATTTACTATAGTAATTAATACTCTGACACTAATTTGGGCAAAGCGCACTAATGACTTCTTTAAGACTTGAAGCTAAAAGTTGACGATTTGTAAATTGACTTGGACTTGACTTGGGACTTGACTGCCTTGACTTGGGACTTGACTGCCTTGACTTGGGACTTGACTGCCTTGACTTGGGACTTCACTCGGGACTTTAATGCAATGACTTGAGACTTACTTGTGACTTGGAAAACAATGACTTGGTCCCACCTCTGCAAGTTGGACACGTGGAGAGTTGCAATGTCAAGTCACTTTTTCTGGTTGACTGTAACTTCTATATTATGTCTTTGACGGGCATAAAAAACAAAAAATCATTGAAAAGTCAAAAAATGCTTTCATTGTTCAACCTTATATTATTTTTATTATTTATTATTATTTTTTGGCTATTCATGTTCTGCAATTTTGGACACAATTTAATGTAAGACCTTGGCATGATTATTAATAAAAAATAAATTAAATAAAAAAAAAAAAAGTTATCTTTAAGGAAATCTGAATTGATGTGTTGTTATTGTAATCGATGACTCAGCGAGTGAACCGCTGAATGGGCTTTATTGGATTTCGCAGATTTCATTTCAAAGGGCAAAACGCCCCTAACAAGTGTGTCATCTCATTATCGTGGCAAGATTCGATGCCGTTTTTATTCTTAAAAGTTTTTCAAGTCCTTCGGTTATTTTCTGATGCATTTGTTTTTGGAACAATTTCTTTAATAGGCTATATTTACTGGACTCAAGTCTGCTCTGCTCGCAACACAATAATCTCCTCCTCACAAGCATGCCCCGATAAGTTTCATGAAATGATAATAATAATAAAGGATTGAGTTTATCCCACCCAACAATTCCTACAAAAACATTTCAGCGTTCTTGTGAAAAATGCGTTCATTACCACGTCTCCATTACAGTCGTATTCATGCAAATCTTAAAGGCGTGCATGTGACATTTTTAAACCACTCACAACCTACGTGCAAAAGACTCTTCTACCTTTTCAGCGCTACATTTCCATTGCTCTCTTCTTCTGTTCATCTCTCCTCGTCACATGAATGCAGACGGAATTCTGAATTCGATGACACCAAGCTTGGCAAAATCGGACCGACCGTCCTAAAGATTTATCTGTGAAACAATCCAGCCAATCAGATTCGATATGCAAATGAGGGTGGACATAATGAGGGTGGAAGTCGTTTTTACCTCTATACCTAACCCTAACCCTAACCCTAACCCTAACCCTAACCCTAACCCTAACCCTAACCCTAACCCTAACCCTAACCCTAACCCTAACCCTAACCTAACCCTAACCCTAACCCTAACCCTAACCCTAACCCTAACCCTAACCCTAACCCTAACCCTAACCCTAACCCTAACCTAACCCTAACCCTAACCCTAACCCTAACCCTAACCCTAACCCTAACCCTAACCCTAACCCTAACCCTAACCCTAACCCTAACCCTAACCCTAACCCTAACCCTAACCCTAACCCTAACCCTAACCCTAACCCTAACCCTAACCCTAACCCTAACCCTAACCCTAACCCTAACCCTAACCCTAACCCTAACCCTAACCTAACCCTAACCCTAACCCTAACCCTAACCCTAACCCTAACCCTAACCCTAACCCTAACCCTAACCCTAACCCTAACCCTAACCCTAACCCTAACCCTAACCCTAACCCTAACCCTAACCCTAACCTAACCCTAACCCTAACCCTAACCCTAACCCTAGCCCTAACCCTAACCCTAACCCTAACCCTAACCCTAACCCTAACCCTAACCCTAACCCTAACCCTAACCCTAACCCTAAGCCCTAACCCTAACCCTAACCCTAACCCTAACCCTAACCCTAACCCTAACCCTAACCCTAACCCTAACCCTAACCCTAACCCTAACCCTAAGTTCTACAAATAGGCATAGGACTGGAACTTGTTTAGAACAAAATCAAAATAACGGAGATTCTTGAATCAAGATTTTCCTAAAACCCTAGTAGCCGAAAGTCTCAAGGCCATGTGGGGGCACAAACAGGCCTAGGTAGGGATTCCCTCTTTTAGTAATCTAGGCAAGGTCGATAGGTCCACCAGAAACATCCTAGCCAGTGCTTTCTAGAGTCCCCTAAGTAAACTATAGCAGTCTGGGGAGACTGTTATGGGGAGCCGTTGTCCCTAACAACCCTAACCCTAACTGTAGGACAAAATCTAACGAGTTAACCTAATAGCCATAAGCCTCCAGGCCATGAGGGGTACACATAGACGCTAGACAGTAATTTCTCTCTAGAACAAGGAAGGACGATAGAAGAAATCTAAAATGTTAACCTAATAAACTATAACAGTCTGAAGACTGTTATGGGAGCCATTGTCCCTAACAACCCAACCCTAATGTAGGAAAATCTAAAGAGTTAACCTAATAGCCAAAAGTCTCCAGGCCATGTGGGGGTACAAATAGGCTAGACAGGAATTTCTCTTTAGAACAAGGAAGGCCGATAGAAGAAATCTAAAGTTTTAACCTAATAAACTATAGCAGTCTGAGGAGACTGTTATGGGGGCCATTGTCCCTAACAACCCAACCCTAATGTAGGAAAAACTCTAAAGAGTTAACCCATAGCCAAAAGTCTCCAGGCCATGTGGGGTACAAATAAGCCAGACAGGAATTTCTCTTTAGAACAAGGAAGGACGATAGAAGAAATCTAAAAGTTTTAACCTAATAATCTATAGCAGTCTGAGGAGACTGTTAGGGGGGCCATTGTCCCTAACAACCCTAACCCTAATGTAGGAAGAATCTAAAGAGTGAACCTAATAGCCAAAAGTCTCCAGGCCATGTGGGGGGTACAAATAGGCGCAGACAGGAATTTCTCTTTAGAACAAGGAAGGACGATAGAAGAAATCTAAAAATGTTAACAGTCTGAGGAGACTGTTATGGGGGCCATTGTCCCAACAACCCAACCCTAATGTAGGAAAAATCTAAAGAGTTAACCTAATAGCCAAAAGTCTCCAGGCCATGTGGGGGTACAAATAGGCGCAGACAGGAATTTCTCTTTAGAACAAGGAAGGACGATAGAGGAAATCTAAAAGTTTTAACCTAATAAACTATAGCAGTCTGAGGAGACTGTTATGGGGGGCCATTGTCCCTAACAACCCAACCCTAATGTAGGAAAAATCTAAAGAGTTAACCTAATAGCCAAAAGTCTCCAGGCCATGTGGGGGTACAAACAGGCGCAGACAGGAATTTCTCTTTAGAACAAGGAAGGACGATAGAAGGAATCTAAAAGTTTTACAAATAGGCATAGGACTGGAACTTGTTTGGAACAAAAATCAAAATAACGGAGATTCTTGAATCAAGATTTTCCTAAAACCCTAGTGGCCGAAAGTCTCAAGGCCATGTGGGGGGCACAAACAGGCCTAGGTAGGGGATTCCCCTTTTTTGTAATTTAGGCAAAGGTCGATCGGTCCACCAGAAACATGCGCCGGCCAGTGCTTTTCTGCGAGTCCCCTAAGTAAACTATAGCAGTCTGGGGGACTGTTATGGGGGGCCGTTGTCCCTAACAACCTAACCTGCCAGTTGCCATCGGACCTAGGGGACCGACATCTAGTCACAGAGCCTATATCAGGGGTAGTATTCTTTATTAAATCAAGCCCGGGGGTTGGGTGGGTGAGGAGAGGAGGCCAAATTTGGGCCTCTGGAGGGTGGCCGACGCATTTTCGCAGCCCCCTCCCTCGCTCTCTCATCTCGCCTAGTTTTAGTAGAAATGGCTATTAAAATATGTAAAACAAGTAGATTAAGTATGGATGAAAAGAAGCAATACTGTCGTATTTTCTCTCTGAAAAAGGATGTAGTACAAATAGGCGCAGACAGGAATTTCTCTTTAGAACAAGGAAGGACGATAGAAGAAATCTAAAAGTTTTAACCTAATAATCTATAGCAGTCTGGGGAGACTATTAGGGGGCCATTGTCCCTAACAACCCTAATCCTAATGTAGGAAGAATCTAAAGAGTGAACCTAATAGCCAAAAGTCTCAAGGCCATGTGGGGGGTACAAATAGGCGCAGACAGGAATTTCTCTCTTTAGAACAAGGAAGGGCGATAGAAGAAATCTAAAAGTTTTAACCTAATAAACTATAGCAGTCTGGGGAGACTGTTATGGGGGGCCATTGTCCCTAACAACCCAACCCTAACCCTAATGTAGGAAGAATCTAAAGAGTTAACCTAATAGCCAAAAGTCTCAAGGCCATCTGGGGGTACAAACAGGCCTAGGTAGGGGATTCCCCTTTTTTGTAATTTAGGCAAAGGTCGATCGGTCCACCAGAAACATCACCGGCCAGTGCTTTTCTGCGAGTCCCCTAAGTAAACTGTAGCAGTCTGGGGGACTGTTATGGGGGGCCATTGTCCCTAACAACCCAACCCTAACCCTAATGTAGGAAGAATCTAAAGTGTTAACCCAATAGCCGAAAGTCTCAAGGCCATCTGGGGGATACAAATAGGCACAGACAGGAATTTCTTTAGAATAGGGATGGACGGTAGAAGAAATCTAAAAAGTTTTAACCTAATAGCCAAAAGTCGCCAGGCCATCTGGGGGGTACAAATAGGCATAGGACTGGAACTTGTTTGAAACAAAAAGCAGAATAAAGGATGTTCTTGAATTAAGATTTTCTTAAAAAAACCCTAGTGGCCGAAAATCTCAAGGCCAGGTGGGGGTAAAAATGGGTCTAGGGAGGGGAGGGGTTTCCTTTTTAAATTAGCTTCGGTAGATATGGACTAAGGGTTTGACTAATGTTTCTTTTATGCCCAGGGAGGAGGGAGTAGTTTGTTCTTTTTGGGGGATTTCAATATTAGATGATGGGATGGGATAATTTGCAGCTGTCCCACCTAATTCCTATCAGAGGGGTCTGGTGGTGGATTGGGTGGGAGAGCGTGGAGGCCAAGTCTGGCACCGGGGGTTTCCAGCGCAGTCTCACGAGTACCCCTTAGCTCATCCCTTCCCATTTCACTGCCTTTTGGTCTTGACTGGTAAAGGAATTCCTAAGTGTTTTAAGTAAATGTAAGGTTAACTATATGAATAGGGAAAAGTCCCAAAAGCAAATGGGGATCACCTTATGGTGTAACTCACGTGTGAACGGACACATTATAAGACACACCTAACCCTAACCACTTAACCCTGAAAAATAGCCCTGCACTAACCCTAACCACTTAATCCTGCCCCCATACCTAAACCTAACCATTTAGCCCTGCCCTCCTACCTAACCCTGCCCCTAACCCTAAAAACTTAACCCTGCCCCCATACCTAACCCCAACCCTAAACCTAACCCTAACCACTTAACCCTGCCCCATATCTAATCCTAGTAACGGAATCCTACCCTTCTACCTAACTCTAGCCACTATCACCTAACCCTGCCCCCACACCTAAACCCAACCATTTAGCTCTGCCCTTCTACCTAATCCTGCCCCTAACCCTAACCACTTAACTCTGCCCTCATACCTAAACTCCTACCTAACCCTGTCCCCATACCTAACCCTGTCCCCATACCTAACCCTAGCCACTTAACCCTGCCCCCATACCTAAACCTAACCATTTAGCCCTGCCCTCCTACCTAACCCTGCCCCCATACCTAACCCTAACCATTTCAGCCCGCCCTCTTTCCTAAACCCAACCATTTAGCTCTGCCCTTCTACCTAATCCTGCCCCTAACCCTAACCACTTAACTCTGCCCTCATACCTAAACTCCTACCTAACCCTGTCCCCATACCTAACCCTAGCCACTTAACCCTGCCCCCATACCTAAACCTAACCATTTAGCCCTGCCCTCCTACCTAACCCTGGGGGCAGGTAATAGGGGTCAGACCAAAAAGAAGGGACATAATAATTTTTCCCTTCTTTATAGTCCTTGAGTAGGGATAGGGAGATGATGTGGAGGCAGTTGAGTATTGGGAATATTCTCCACATTGACGGTTAGAAGTTTTTTTGGAAACTAGGATGGAGGATTGTGGGTAGCAGGTAGTCACCATGGTGGTATGACTTAGGTTCTCATAATGGATGGTTGGATGAACCGTTGGTTTAGTTAGAAGTTTCTGCAGCCTCCGGTTGTCTTGGTAAAGATGATGTCTGTTTGGCTTGTGTAAACTTTTAGGGGTTATCTCTGGTAGAAGCTTGATGCTTTGGCATCCGCCAGTCATAGCCTTCGAGATGAGATCCTTCTCAGTCTCTTCTCGGGCAGCCTGTGGATACCTTGCGGTGTTAACGATCAGGTTGGCTGGGTTGAGAATTACGTGAGTAAACTGCCCCCTTGTGTCCACTAGGACAAAGCACTTATGGGGGGCAGCTTTTTTTACTGGTGAATAGAACCACCATTGCAACAGTAGAAATACTGATGAGGTGTCATTAATATTCCCCCTTTAAAAAAATACTTTCTGGGGGGTAGCCTGAATGGGTTTTGGGATGATTTTTTTCCCTTGAAAAAGCCTGTTTTTATCGCTAGGGCCATCTGGGGGGTACAAATAGGCGCAGACAGGAATTTCTCTTTAGAACAAGGAAGGACGATAGAAGAAATCTAAAGTTTTAACCTAATAAACTATAGCAGTCTGAGGAGACTGTTATGAGGGGGCATTGTCTCTAACAACCCAACCCTAATGTAGGAAAAATCTAAAGAGTTAACCTAATAGCCAAAAGTCTCCAGGCCATGTGGGGGTACAAATAGGCGCAGACAGGAATTTCTCTTTAGAACAAGGAAGGACGATAGAAGAAATCTAAAAATGTTAACCTAATAAACTATAACAGTCTGAGGAGACTGTTATGGGAGGCCATTGTCCCTAACAACCCAACCCTAATGTAGGAAAAATCTAAAGAGTTAACCTAATAGCCAAAAGTCTCCAGGCCATGTGGGGGGTACAAATAGGCGCAGACAGGAATTTCTCTTTAGAACAAGGAAGGACGATAGAAGAAATCTAAAAGTTTTAACCTAATAATCTATAGCAGTCTGGGGAGACTGTTAGGGGGCCATTGTCCCTAAAAACCCTAACCCTAACGTAGGAAGAATCTAAAGAGTGAACCTAATAGCCAAAAGTCTCCAGGCCATGTGGGGGTACAAATAGAGCAGACAGGAATTTCTCTTTAGAACAAGGAAGGACGATAGAAGAAATCTAAAAATGTTAACAGTCTGAGGAGACTGTTATGGGGAGCCATTGTCCCAACAACCCAACCCTAATGTAGGAAAAATCTAAAGAGTTAACCTAATAGCCAAAAGTCTCCAGGCCATGTGGGGGTACAAATAGGCGCAGACAGGAATTTCTCTTTAGAACAAGGAAGGACGATAGAGGAAATCTAAAAGTTTTAACCTAATAAACTATAGCAGTCTGAGGAGACTGTTATGGGGGGCCATTGTCCCTAACAACCCAACCCTAATGTAGGAAAAATCTAAAGAGTTAACCTAATAGCCAAAAGTCTCCAGGCCATGTGGGGGTACAAACAGGCGCAGACAGGAATTTCTCTTTAGAACAAGGAAGGACGATAGAAGGAATCTAAAAAGTTTTACAAATAGGCATAGGACTGGAACTTGTTTGGAACAAAAATCAAAATAACGGAGATTCTTGAATCAAGATTTTCCTAAAACCCTAGTGGCCGAAAGTCTCAAGGCCATGTGGGGGGCACAAACAGGCCTAGGTAGGGGATTCCCCCTTTTTTGTAATTTAGGCAAAGGTCGATCGGTCCACCAGAAACATGCGCCGGCCAGTGCTTTTCTGCGAGTAACCAACCACACCTACATTAACCCTAAACCTTGGTTACCAGTCCTAGACCAAACCAACAACACCCAAATATTTTATTTTATTAGGAGCTGTGTTTTTGTCCACTTCCCTGCTCGCGGGTGGGTTCTTAGTGGTCAGCGGAGGGAAGGACTGAGCATAACCAGGTCTGGGCCCTTTATTGGACCCAGGCCTTGGATTTTATATTTACCTAACCCTAACCCTAACCCCAACCCCTAACCCTAACATAATAATTTTTTCCCCTTCTTTATAGCCCTTGAGTAGGGATAGGGAGATGACGTGGAGGCAGTTGAGTATTGGGAATATTCTCCACATTGACGGTTAGAAGTTTTTTTTGGAAACTAGGATGGAGGATTGTGGGTAGCAGGTAGTCACCACGGTGATATGACTTAGGTTCTCATAATGGATGGTTGGATGAACCGTTGGTTTAATTAGAAGTTTCTGCAGCCTCCGGTTGTCTTGGTAAAGATGATGTCTGTTTGGCTTGTGTAAACTTTTAGGGGGTTATCTCTGGTAGAAGCTTGATGCTTTGGCATCCGCCAGTCATAGCCTTCGAGATGAGATCCTTCTCAGTCTCTTCTCGGGCAGCCTGTGGATACCTTGCGGTGTTAACGATCAGGTTGGCTGGGTTGAGAATTACGTGAGTAAACTGCCCCTTGTGTCCACTAGGACAAAGCACTTATGGGGGCAGCTTTTTTACTGGTGAATAGCACCACCATTGCAACAGTACACTTTTGCACAACACGGCATTACACCAACCTACTTTGTTTTTTCTGGTTTCGGTGTGTAGAGGGTGGGAGGGAGATATTTTTTAGGAGGAATTTCAATGGTATATGGAGGAATGTGTTTGGGGAGCATATATTCAGCATAGGTTGGTACTCGGGGTCTCCCAGAAAAGTCTGTCTTGATAAATGGATGTTGTAAGAAGGGAGGTGGGGGGTTGTATGTAGAAATAACTTTAGACAAGGGGATAAGCCAGACCCAAAAAAAACACATTACGGTTCTGGAAGAGAGGGGTAGTAATTGGACATTGTGACACACGCCTGGGACTGATCCCCTATGGCGGGCCTCCCCAGAGGAGGGTGTATAGTAAGAAGAGGCTGAAACACCTGAAGATTCTGGGGCTTGCTACTGATGAGGTGTCATTAATATTCCCCTTTAAAAAAATACTTTCTGGGGGTAGCCTGAATGGGTTTTGGGATAATTTTTTTCCCTTGAAAAAGCCTGTTTTTATCGCTAGGGCCATCTGGGGGGTACAAATAGGCACAGATAGGAATTTCTCTTTAGAACAAGGAAGGACGATAGAAGAAATCTAAAGTTTTAACCTAATAAACTATAGCAGTCTGAGGAGACTGTTATGGGGGCCATTGTCCCTAACAACCCAACCCTAATGTAGGAAAAATCTAAAGAGTTAACCTAATAGCCAAAAGTCTCCAGGCCATGTGGGGGGTACAAATAGGCGCAGACAGGAATTTCTCTTTAGAACAAGGAAGGACGATAGAAGAAATCTAAAGTTTTAACCTAATAAACTATAGCAGTCTGAGGAGACTGTTATGGGGGGCCATTGTCCCTAACAACCCAACCCTAATGTAGGAAAAATCTAAAGAGTTAACCTAATAGCCAAAAGTCTCCAGGCCATGTGGGGGTACAAATAGGCGAGACAGGAATTTCTCTTTAGAACAAGGAAGGACGATAGAAGAAATCTAAAAATGTTAACCTAATAAACTATAACAGTCTGAGACTGTTATGGGGGGCCATTGTCCCAACAACCCAACCCTAATGTAGGAAAAATCTAAAGAGTTAACCTAATAGCCAAAAGTCTCCAGGCCATGTGGGGGGTACAAATAGGCGCAGACAGGAATTTCTCTTTAGAACAAGGAAGGACGATAGATCTAAATCTAAAAGTTTTAACCTAATAATCTATAGCAGTCTGGGGAGACTGTTGGGGGCCATTGTCCCTAAAAACCCTAACCCTAATGTAGGAAGAATCTAAAGAGTGAACCTAATAGCCAAAAGTCTCAAGGCCATGTGGGGGTACAAATAGGCGCAGACAGGAATTTCTCTTTAGAACAAGGAAGGACGATAGAAGGAATCTAAAAAGTTTTACAAATAGGCATAGGACTGGAACTTGTTTGGAACAAAAAGCAAAATAAAGGAGATTCTTGAATCAAGATTTTCCTAAAACCCTAGTGGCCGAAAGTCTCAAGGCCATGTGGGGGGCACAAACAGGCCTAGGTAGGGGATTCCCCCTTTTTTGTAATTTAGGCAAAGGTCGATCGGTCCACCAGAAACATGCGCCGGCCAGTGCTTTTCTGCGAGTCCCCTAAGTAAACTATAGCAGTCTGGGGGGACTGTTATGGGGGGGGCCGTTGTCCCTAACAACCTAACCCTAAACCCTAACCCTAACCCTAACCTAACCCTAAACCTAAACCTAAACCTAACCCTAACCAACCAAACCTACACTAACCCTAAACTTAACCAACCACACCTACATTAACCCTAAACTTTGGTTACCAGTCCTAAACCAAACCAACATATTTTATTTTATTAGGAGCTGTGTTCTTGTCCACTTCCCTGCTCGCAGATGGGTTCTTAGTGGTCAGCGGAGGGAAGGACTGAGCATAACCAGGTCTGGGCCCTTTATTGGACCCAAGCCTTGGATTTTATATTTACCTTACCCTAACCCTTAACCCATAACCCTAACCCTTAACCCAACCCCTAAACCTAACCCCCAACCCTTAACTGACACTTCCTAACCCCTAAACATAACCCCTAAACCTAACCCCTTAACCCCTTAATATGTTCCTGCTCAGCTTCTGTTCGGACGCTCTTGCTTACTGCTCTGCGCTTTTGCTCTATCGCTTTTATATTTTCATATTTTATCTCCTTTTATCAACTAATTTTAACAAATCAGCACAGTGCTCAAAAGCTTGGATTACTACAAAAAAAAAAAAAAAAGCAGAATTCTTTTATCCGACCAGCCTCCCACTGAAAGTTTTCATTCCAGGGAAGGGAAAACACAACTGTTACAATGTCAATATTTATATCCACATTTTTACTCAAGCGAGTGGCCTCCCATTTAGCTCATCTTTGATTAGAGATAGAGCCTAAACGAGTGTTTGTTAACAGTTTCAGAATCTGGTGTCTAGTGTGCAGTATCACATTCTGATGAGTCACAATGTCCTCTGTAAACTTTACAGCCCACTCTGCACAGTCGCATATCAACAGGCACGGATGCTGTCCTGCCACTGAAACAGGAATAGGGGCAGAATAATATCCTACCATCCCATAGGAGTTTCTTCCTGGAACCCTTTGACCCAGGGCCACTGAATAGGATCGAGTTCCCACCCATGTCCATAGATGGAACGGCCTGCTGGCATCGGCATGACGTAATGCTGGGGAGGAAGCAAGAGTTTCTTCGATACTCACAAACGCCTCCATCTCCTCAGTCCAGTCGATCAGCTCCTATCCAGGTTTTCCTCCTTTCAGCGCCTCTGTGAGTGGTTTAGAAAGTTCAGTGTATTCAGAAACATACTGGCGGCAATAATTCAAAAGACCCATTACTTGCCTTAGACCAGTGACCGTGTTTGGTTTTGGAAGTTCAATGATAGCTTTAACTCGTTCAGGAGTGTGCGTCTGCCGTGCACACCCACAATTTGCCCCAAATAAGTCACTTCAGGCAGTGCTAGCTGTGCTTTCTTCAAGTTCACTTTGAATCCCCCATTTTGGAGGGCATTCAAAACAGTCTGTACAGCAGTCAAATGTTTGAACTTGGTTGGACTAGCAATTAAAAAGTCATCCACACATTGTAGGACAACA
>NW_026266173.1:2500-7500 GCF_025860055.1 Xyrauchen texanus
AACCCTAACCCTAACCCTAACCCTAACCCTAACCCTAACCCTAACCCTAACCCTAACCCTAACCCTAACCCTAACCCTAACCCTAACCCTAACCCTAACCCTAACCCTAACCCTAACCCTAACCCTAACCCTAACCCTAACCCTAACCCTAACCCTAACCCTAACCCTAACCCTAACCCTAACCCTAACCCTAACCCTAACCCTAACCCTAACCCTAACCCTAACCCTAACCCTAACCCTAACCCTAACCCTAACCCTAACCCTAACCCTAACCCTAACCCTAACCCTAACCCCTAACCCTAACCCTAACCCTAACCCTAACCCTAACCCTAACCCTAACCCTAACCCTAACCCCAACCCTAACCCTAACCCTAACCCTAACCCTAACCCTAACCCTAACCCTAACCCTAACCCTAACCCTAACCCTAACCCTAACCCTAACCCTAACCCTAACCCTAACCCTAACCCTAACCCTAACCCTAACCCTAACCCTAACCCTAACCCTAACCCTAACCCTAACCCTAACCCTAACCCTAACCCTAACCCTAACCCTAACCCTAACCCTAACCCTAACCCTAACCCTAACCCTAACCCTAACCCTAACCCTAACCCTAACCCTAACCCTAACCCTAACCCCTAACCCTAACCCTAACCCTAACCCTAACCCTAACCCTAACCCTAACCCTAACCCTAACCCTAACCCTAACCCTAACCCTAACCCTAACCCTAACCCTAACCCTAACCCTAACCCTAACCCTAACCCTAACCCTAACCCTAACCCTAACCCTAACCCTAACCCTAACCCTAACCCTAACCCTAACCCTAACCCTAACCCTAACCCTAACCCTAACCCTAACCCTAACCCTAACCCTAACCCTAACCCTAACCCTAACCCTAACCCTAACCCTAACCCTAACCCTAACCCTAACCCCTAACCCTAACCCTAACCCTAACCCTAACCCTAACCCTAACCCTAACCCTAACCCTAACCCTAACCCTAACCCTAACCCTAACCCTAACCCTAACCCTAACCCTAACCCTAACCCTAACCCTAACCCTAACCCTAACCCTAACCCTAACCCTAACCCTAACCCTAACCCTAACCCTAACCCTAACCCTAACCCTAACCCTAACCCTAACCCTAACCCTAACCCTAACCCTAACCCTAACCCTAACCCTAACCCTAACCCTAACCCTAACCCTAACCCTAACCCTAACCCTAACCCTAACCCTAACCCTAACCCTAACCCTAACCCCTAACCCTAACCCTAACCCTAACCCTAACCCTAACCCTAACCCTAACCCTAACCCTAACCCTAACCCTAACCCTAACCCTAACCCTAACCCTAACCCTAACCCTAACCCTAACCCTAACCCTAACCCTAACCCTAACCCTAACCCTAACCCTAACCCTAACCCTAACCCTAACCCTAACCCTAACCCTAACCCTAACCCTAACCCTAACCCCTAACCCTAACCCTAACCCTAACCCTAACCCTAACCCTAACCCTAACCCTAACCCTAACCCTAACCCTAACCCTAACCCTAACCCTAACCCTAACCCTAACCCTAACCCTAACCCTAACCCTAACCCTAACCCTAACCCTAACCCTAACCCTAACCCTAACCCTAACCCTAACCCTAACCCTAACCCTAACCCTAACCCTAACCCTAACCCTAACCCTAACCCTAACCCTAACCCTAACCCTAACCCTAACCCTAACCCTAACCCTAACCCTAACCCTAACCCTAACCCTAACCCTAACCCTAACCCTAACCCTAACCCTAACCCTAACCCTAACCCTAACCCTAACCCTAACCCTAACCCTAACCCTAACCCTAACCCTAACCCTAACCCTAACCCTAACCCTAACCCTAACCCTAACCCTAACCCTAACCCTAACCCTAACCCTAACCCTAACCCTAACCCTAACCCTAACCCTAACCCTAACCCTAACCCTAACCCTAACCCTAACCCTAACCCTAACCCTAACCCTAACCCTAACCCTAACCCTAACCCTAACCCTAACCCTAACCCTAACCCTAACCCTAACCCTAACCCTAACCCTAACCCTAACCCTAACCCTAACCCTAACCCTAACCCTAACCCTAACCCTAACCCTAACCCTAACCCTAACCCTAACCCTAACCCTAACCCTAACCCTAACCCTAACCCTAACCCTAACCCTAACCCTAACCCTAACCCTAACCCTAACCCTAACCCTAACCCTAACCCCTAACCCTAACCCTAACCCTAACCCTAACCCTAACCCTAACCCTAACCCTAACCCTAACCCTAACCCTAACCCTAACCCTAACCCTAACCCTAACCCTAACCCTAACCCTAACCCTAACCCTAACCCTAACCCTAACCCTAACCCTAACCCTAACCCTAACCCTAACCCTAACCCTAACCCTAACCCTAACCCTAACCCTAACCCTAACCCTAACCCTAACCCTAACCCTAACCCTAACCCTAACCCTAACCCTAACCCTAACCCTAACCCTAACCCTAACCCTAACCCTAACCCTAACCCTAACCCTAACCCTAACCCTAACCCTAACCCTAACCCTAACCCTAACCCTAACCCTAACCCTAACCCTAACCCTAACCCTAACCCTAACCCTAACCCTAACCCTAACCCTAACCCTAACCCTAACCCTAACCCTAACCCTAACCCTAACCCTAACCCTAACCCTAACCCTAACCCTAACCCTAACCCTAACCCTAACCCTAACCCTAACCCTAACCCTAACCCTAACCCTAACCCTAACCCTAACCCTAACCCTAACCCTAACCCTAACCCTAACCCTAACCCTAACCCTAACCCTAACCCTAACCCTAACCCTAACCCTAACCCTAACCCTAACCCTAACCCTAACCCTAACCCTAACCCTAACCCTAACCCTAACCCTAACCCTAACCCTAACCCTAACCCTAACCCTAACCCTAACCCTAACCCTAACCCTAACCCTAACCCTAACCCTAACCCTAACCCTAACCCTAACCCTAACCCTAACCCTAACCCTAACCCTAACCCTAACCCTAACCCTAACCCTAACCCTAACCCTAACCCTAACCCTAACCCTAACCCTAACCCTAACCCTAACCCTAACCCTAACCCTAACCCTAACCCTAACCCTAACCCTAACCCTAACCCTAACCCTAACCCTAACCCTAACCCTAACCCTAACCCTAACCCTAACCCTAACCCTAACCCTAACCCTAACCCTAACCCTAACCCTAACCCCTAACCCTAACCCTAACCCTAACCCTAACCCTAACCCTAACCCTAACCCTAACCCTAACCCTAACCCTAACCCTAACCCTAACCCTAACCCCTAACCCTAACCCTAACCCTAACCCTAACCCTAACCCTAACCCTAACCCTAACCCTAACCCTAACCCTAACCCTAACCCTAACCCTAACCCTAACCCTAACCCTAACCCTAACCCTAACCCTAACCCTAACCCTAACCCTAACCCTAACCCTAACCCTAACCCTAACCCTAACCCTAACCCTAACCCTAACCCTAACCCTAACCCTAACCCTAACCCTAACCCTAACCCTAACCCTAACCCTAACCCTAACCCTAACCCTAACCCTAACCCTAACCCTAACCCTAACCCTAACCCTAACCCTAACCCTAACCCTAACCCTAACCCTAACCCTAACCCTAACCCTAACCCCTAACCCTAACCCTAACCCTAACCCTAACCCTAACCCTAACCCTAACCCTAACCCTAACCCTAACCCTAACCCTAACCCTAACCCTAACCCTAACCCTAACCCTAACCCTAACCCTAACCCTAACCCCTAACCCTAACCCTAACCCTAACCCTAACCCTAACCCTAACCCTAACCCTAACCCTAACCCTAACCCTAACCCTAACCCTAACCCTAACCCTAACCCTAACCCTAACCCTAACCCTAACCCTAACCCTAACCCTAACCCTAACCCTAACCCTAACCCTAACCCTAACCCTAACCCTAACCCTAACCCTAACCCTAACCCTAACCCTAACCCTAACCCTAACCCTAACCCTAACCCTAACCCTAACCCTAACCCTAACCCTAACCCTAACCCTAACCCTAACCCTAACCCTAACCCTAACCCTAACCCTAACCCTAACCCTAACCCTAACCCTAACCCTAACCCTAACCCTAACCCTAACCCTAACCCTAACCCTAACCCTAACCCTAACCCTAACCCTAACCCTAACCCTAACCCTAACCCTAACCCTAACCCTAACCCTAACCCTAACCCTAACCCTAACCCTAACCCTAACCCTAACCCTAACCCTAACCCTAACCCTAACCCTAACCCTAACCCTAACCCTAACCCTAACCCTAACCCTAACCCTAACCCTAACCCTAACCCTAACCCCAACCCTAACCCTAACCCTAACCCTAACCCTAACCCTAACCCTAACCCTAACCCTAACCCTAACCCTAACCCTAACCCTAACCCTAACCCTAACCCTAACCCTAACCCTAACCCTAACCCTAACCCTAACCCTAACCCTAACCCTAACCCTAACCCTAACCCTAACCCTAACCCTAACCCTAACCCTAACCCTAACCCTAACCCTAACCCTAACCCTAACCCTAACCCTAACCCTAACCCTAACCCTAACCCTAACCCTAACCCTAACCCTAACCCTAACCCTAACCCTAACCCCTAACCCTAACCCTAACCCTAACCCTAACCCTAACCCTAACCCTAACCCTAACCCTAACCCTAACCCTAACCCTAACCCTAACCCTAACCCTAACCCTAACCCTAACCCTAACCCTAACCCTAACCCTAACCCTAACCCTAACCCTAACCCTAACCCTAACCCTAACCCTAACCCTAACCCTAACCCTAACCCTAACCCTAACCCTAACCCTAACCCTAACCCTAACCCTAACCCTAACCCTAACCCTAACCCTAACCCTAACCCTAACCCTAACCCTAACCCTAACCCTAACCCTAACCCTAACCCTAACCCTAAC
>NW_026266173.1:12500-40000 GCF_025860055.1 Xyrauchen texanus
TAACCTAACCCTAACCTAACCTAACCCTAACACCTAAACCCACTCTAAACTTAACCTAACCCTAACATAACCTAACCCTAACACCTAAACCCACTTTTAAATTTAACCTAACCCTAACATAACCTAACCCTAACACCTAAACCCACTCAAAACTTAACCTAACCCTAACATAACCTAACCCTAACACCTAAACCCACTCTAAACTTAACCTAGCCCTAACCTAACCCTAACACCTAAACCCACTCAAAACATACCCTTACACCTAAACCTACTCTAAACCTACCCTTACACTTATAACGCTTTTAATTTAAAACCTACAATTTGTAACCCCACCTGATCTAACCCTAATTATTTAAACCCTGGGTATGTTGGTGCAGCATGGATTGGGTGGACGGGCTCTCTGCCTGATCCTCTTGTCGGAACTTTGGGCCCACTGGAAGCTTACCAGTTGAGAGAAGGCCTGTGCACAACCGGCCTGGGCCCTTGGGGCCTGGACTTAGGATTTTACAATTTCCTAATCTAGCCTGTGCCGCCTCTCTGGACTTTGTGTGGGCCCATTGTTTGGGGTCTGGGTCATTGGGTGGAGGGCTCGACCATTCCATTTCATTCATTCATTTAACTACTACATATTTTGTTTCCTTATTTACTACAATTAATCCTATATTATTAATCCTAATTTATAACACACTCTCTTTCATAATGGACATAATTTGACAAAAGTAAAATAGACATACAGTAACTATTCTAGTGCTTTTACTTGGTGTGAGGGGTTTATGTTGATTTATTTATTTGTTTCACTTGAATGAGGCCTTATTTTTTCTGGGTGTTTATCCTCTCTTCTATAAAGGAATAGTTTCATCAATTTGGTTCTGATTTTCTCATCAGTTGTCATGATTAGTGCAATTGAGTCATATTTTTGGCTCCTTATAATTATTTTGACCCTTTATTTATTTATATATTAGACTTTGTCCTAGACACCGATTTTAAAACCCATAATTTTAGAAAGCTTTGATAGAAAAACACGGAACTTTACAAAAACATACTCCTTTTGTTATTTACTTTAATTTCCATGCACTCTTAATAAATCTATTAAACACAGTATTCTATTTTTTCATTATTTACATGTAAATTGACCACCAAACACATCATTTTATGGATAAATAATTTATTGACTCACATTTTGATATTTACAAACATATCTCTTCTGATTTACCACAGTTACAACAAGTCTTAGACTCGGTTGATAATTTTTTCCTGCTGAGTCATTGCTTGTGCTGTGACGTCACGCGCTTCGTGCATACTTAAGCTCATAACTCACTGCGCTCAGCACAGACAACAGCAGCTCTCGTGCTCTCTGTTTATAGTTGTATCTACATCGTTTTCTACATCAAAACCGTTTGATTCTGCCTGAAGAAGGTACAGCAGTGTACCGAAACGTCGCGACGAATCGAACGGTGCTCTTTTATTTCTCTTTTGAACTGATTTGCTGATTTCGGATGGATCGCTCGCCGAATCGCGGGAGACAGAGAAACGCTCCATGATTGCGGTTGAGACTTCAAAACCCTCCCTGAGATCTAGATCGATTCCTCCCAACAGAATGAGAGACATACAGCAACACAAACGTGATTTTAATCACGACTTTGATGGAAATGATCTGTATGATCACGTGCAATTCCCATATATAAAAACACAATTCCAAACACGTGAGTTTTTAATAAGAGTTACAGAGATGTGAATAGTCAGACAGCTCGTCATCAGAGGAGCAAAAATACTGCTCGCTCTGACATGGGTCAAATAGAGCTTTGTCCCATAACACAAACCCTGTTTCTCTTCTCATCACGCAGTGTTTGATGATGCACGTGGCCATGATATGAACCGCTCCGCTAAATACAAAAGAAACCGCGATCGAGCTAAAAACAGACATGATGCTCTCGCTTTCAACACAGATTCTAACTTTACTGATGATTATATCCCTCTACAGAGTATGATACTTTCACGAGCGTGACTATTACACTCCTGAACGCGATTATTTCACTGAACGAGACTCTCACACCCAAAATGACCCTACTAGGGCCCGTAGGGGAAACATATCACATCCTCTTGGGTATCGATCGCTTTCTCTCCCTAATTTTGGTAGAATTAACCCTTCACGTGCTCGTCCCTTCACTTGAACACCTACAATGGTCTCTTTTGTGAGCCCGGGAACATTCAGGCCCTGGTGAGGTCTTTTCTGAACAGGAGTGCTGATTATCGTGGGGGTTCGAGACAATCCCCATATTTTCCTGAACAAATAAAACCCGACCCAGGGAAACCCAACGTAATACAAATTACACACCAGCACCCCCACAGCTCAAGACCACAATCAAACTCATGTATGACCTCATACGTGCGTACATCACCTTGACAAAGTAACCACAAAGAAAGGTGATAATCAACCCATAACTTTTCAGAAACTCACAGATCTTTTGATGACTACAATAAAACCGCCTTCCTGAACTCCAGAGTAACAACACTATTGGAGGGAATGCCAAAAATTGGTGTTTCAATGCACAGCTCATACTTGAACAACATTATGAAGAGCTTGTTGAAAGCACCATTCAGAGTCTCAAAGATCAAACGCCTCAATCTGATTGGCCGCACGCATTTGAGGTTGCCACTAATTGGGCTGATAGAAACTTTGGCCAGAGAATGACCACGAGACGATTGAACAAGCTGAAAGCTCTATTCGCTGCTGAACTTCCTGTGCAACGGCACAGTGAAGCACCTGCGGTGAATAGATCGCAACATGATGTTGCGTCACCACAACATGACGCTGCGCCACCGCCACAGCTTAACGCACTGACAGGCAGTGGCTTCTCCATCGAGACAGGTGATACGCCCTCTGTCTTCTTCCTTGCCTCAGGCTTCTGTCAATGTCCAATTAAGTACCACAGATGCTCAAATTCAAACTTCACCGGGTTTACGGGATGACAAATTTACTGACACATCCCCTCCAGGAGGGATTGGCCTGTTGTTGTTAATAATGAGAATCCTCCTCTCATCACTTTCAGCACCTGTCCGGCTCACACAGGCGGACATCCACAACAGGAGATCGGAAATTAAGGGACCCACACAGGCCCCCAAACCTCTCCACTTGAACAAAGAATCCCCGTTACTCAAATCGTCGTCCCTTGGCTCCCGGCGGGTGGGACCCGAGCCTGAGGAAATCGAATGCCCTGGAAAGGAAGGGGTGGAACCGACCGACCTCAGGCCTGACACTATATTGTCCCTCTCCGGGACCCAGGGGAGTGGGGAGGAAGTTAGTAGTGTTTCCATCTCTCCCACACACTCCTCCTGTGCTCCGTTGGATCGGAGGACTCGAACATTTCGGTCCAGATGTCTATCTGGAAACACGGTGATGTCTAATAATGCGTCTCCTGTCTTGAGACTCCATTTATTGGAGTCTGATAACCCAAATGATAACACAAGGGCATTATCCCCTTATCACGGTTTTTGAATGAATATGAGGGGCTCCCAACCTATACACCTGGGGAGCCAGTTCAGAGCCCTACTGTTCCGAACCTGGCGGTGCCCAATGTGTTTCCCCATCTCGTCCGTCTCAGCGAGCCGGTTCTGAACATGGACAGACCAGTTTCATGGACCACGATTTTTTGCAAGTTCCCCAAGTTCAGATGGTAGACCCAAACGCCACGTAACACAAACAAAAAGAACTCAGAGTGGCGCTTGAAGATAACTAAGAAAAATTTGATCCTAGGTGATTCTAATGTCGCCAGGCTCCCGAGGTTCCAAAACACTGACTTACAAGTCGACGCCTTTCCGGCGCTAAATTCCATCACGCTGTGAACCTAATTCAAAAGGCACAGATTCTGGAACTTCCAGAGAAAATAATTCTATCTTTTGGGCTAAATAACGCCAACAAAGATTAAAAATTAGGGCGATCATGGAACTCCAATCTATGATCAAAACAACTCGAGACAGGTTTCCAACGCAGAAATTTTGGTTCCCGTGGATAAATTTTTCTAGAGCCCTACCGATCATGGAACAACTAATGCTGGAGGATATTAATGTTTACATCCAGAAACACTGCGATGGTATCCCTCCCTCCCAAGTTCCGAGAAATTCGAGGTGGAGAGAGATGGCATACACTGGAGGCCCTCCACTGCTAAATCGATGCTTTTACATTGGGCCATGTTTTTAAACTACCCATTAGCTTTAGCCTAACACCGTAGTGAGACAACCTCATTATTAATCTATCAAAAACTTTTACTCTTTCTTCCGACCAGCATGCTTTACTCTCTAAAGGACTTAGTTTTATTCCTACACCGACTGGTTTTAGGATCTAAAAAGATAGAACTCTTAAGTGATCTACAAGCTTATCACCGTCGACTCCAACTTGAAACTCATTTTGAGGGTAAAAATTCCAAAAGGAGAAATTCCCATTTACGGGCCCCTCTGGATGGACACCATCTCTGTCTAGTTTACCAAAAATATAGGACAAATAGTTAGAGCAGACTTATATGCTTACCGTCACCTCAACTGGGGATTAGATGTGCGTCACAATTTAACACAGGGGAGAAAAAAGCACTGAAGGAGTTAAGGAAAAACATGAACATCGCCATAAAGCCAGCCGATAAAGGAACGCTGGTCGTAATTTTAGATAGGGCCCAATATTTATGGGAGGGTCATCGACAACTCGAAGCAAAAGAATATTATCGACCCTGGACCGACCCATTTATCCACAAACGAGCAGAGAGGTTAAGGGTGTGCTCGAGGAAATGTGTGATAAAAGGATCATTAGCCCAAAACAGAGGGAATACCTCCTGGGTGATGGGAACCCCAGACCCAGGAGATTTTACTTACTCCCAAAAATCCACAAAAGCCCGAATCTTGGAGTAAACCTCATGAAATTCCACCTGGACGTCCCATAGTTTCCGACTGTAATAGCGTAGACGTACTTCACCGCGAGAGTACATTGAGCACTTTCTTGGCCCCTTTCGCAGAAACACACGAGTTACATTAGGGACACGCGTGATTTCCTCGAGAGGATTAGCCGACTCCAAATTCCACAAAATGCGTTTTGTTTACCATCGATGTGGACAGCGTGTATACCAACATCGAAACCGGTGCTGGTGTGGAGGCTGTCAAGAAATGTTTAGAAAAATACCCTGATCTGAATCGTCCGGATGACTATATTCTTAAACTTTTGGAAATCAATTTGACCAAAAATGACTTCGAATTTGAGTCTAAATTCTACCTACAAACTAAAGGGATCATGATGGGGAAAACATTTGCACCCTCATACGCTAAATATTTTTATGGCGCAGTGGGAGGAGTCGGCGCTGTCTTCTTACTCTCTCAGGCCTTTCCTTTACTTTAGATTTCTTGATCTACATCTGGGGAGTTTGGACACACTCCAGAGATGAGTTTTTGGGGTTCACGCAACATTTAAATAACCACCAGAATTCAATAAATATTAAACACACACTCGATCTTCAGAAGTAAATTTCTTAGATGTCACAACCTATAAAGGACCAAAATTCTCAGAGACCGGTTGTTTGGACTTTCGGGTCTACTTTAAAGAAACAGATACACACTCGCTTTACACAGACAGAGTTTTCACCCAAAGCACACATTTCGGGTATAGTGAAATCCCAACTTCTTAGATTTCACCGTATCTGTTCTGAGTCTTCCTCTTTTGAACGCCACAAAAACCCTTTTCTCTTCCTTACGCAAACGTGGCTACTCCAGATCTTTTCTACGCAAATTCTTAAAACTTTTCGTGACCCCAAACAACCTAAACCCGGGAACCGACAACCAAAAATACAATTATTCCTCTTGTGACACACTACTCAGATCAAAGTCTGCAGCTTAATTTAGCGGTGAAAGCTAATTTTGAAAAATTTCTATCTAATTCCAACTTCCTGCAGAAACACAAACCGATTGCAGCTTTTAAAAGAAACCAAAATCTTAAAGATCTTCTAGTGCGTAGCAAACAACCTATTCCGCCTGCTAGAAGCAGAAGCAGCTCCCTCAAATATTTTGCTCCCCAGAAACTCGTCAAGAGCAGGTCCACGGGTCAAATCTTTCGCTTGCAACATCTGTTGCACTCTCGAGTGTCCAATTATGTATATCTTATATTTTGTGTCAAGTGTCAGAAACAGTACGTGGGACAGACAAAGAACTAACTGTATAATCGTGATATATCAACATGTTTACTGTATTAATCATAAAATTGAAAACGCAGATATCTGGTTCAGCACTTTCTGTCCCATGGGCTGACTTCCTTACGCTTTTTGGGCCTACAGACAAGTGTGTTTTGGTCTTTGAGTGATCGCCTGAGGGCGGAAAGGCTCTGGATGAAACGCCTTGACACACTGTATCCTAGAGGCCTCAATGAGATGTGAGTTATCGGTGCAATTCTTTGTTCCATTTTTATCTGTTTCTTATTTAGAGTTTTTCCTGGGTTTACCTTTGATCTTTGGTCCCCAAATCTATCCTTTCGGGTTGACATACCCCTTACTGAATCTGTCTGCACCGAAACCCGCCAAAACATACCCTCACACCTAAAACCATTTTAATTTGATATCTGGATTTTTGAACCCCACCTGACTAAGATGGCCTGCACCTAAACCTAACCTTAACCTAACCCTAACCCCACATAAAAATTACCCTTACACCTAAAACCCTTTTAATTAGAAACCTAAAATTTGGAAACCCATCTGACATAGATGTCTGCACCTAAACCCACTCTAAACTTAACCTAACCCTAACACCTAAACCCACTCTAAACTTAACCTAACCCTAACATAACCTAACCCTAACACCTAAACCCACTCAAAACTTAACCTAACCCTAACATAACCTAACCCTAACACCTAAACCCACTCTAAACTTAACCTAACCCTAACCTAACCTAACCCTAACACCTAAACCCACTCTAAACTTAACCTAACCCTAACACCTAAACCCACTCTAAACTTAACCTAACCCTAACATAACCTAACCCTAACACCTAAACCCACTCAAAACTTAACCTAACCCTAACATAACCTAACCCTAACACCTAAACCCACTTTTAAACTTAACCTAACCCTAACCTAACCTAACCCTAACACCTAAACCCACTCTAAACTTAACCTAACCCTAACATAACCTAACCCTAACACCTAAACCCACTTTTAATTTTAACCTAACCCTAACATAACCTAACCCTAACACCTAAACCCACTCAAAACTTAACCTAACCCTAACATAACCTAACCCTAACACCTAAACCCACTCTAAACTTAACCTAGCCCTAACCTAACCCTAACACCTAAACCCACTCAAAACATACCCTTACACCTAAACCTACTCTAAACCTACCCTTACACTTATAACGCTTTTAATTTAAAACCTACAATTTGTAACCCCACCTGACGCTAACCCTAATTATTTAAACCCTGGGTATGTTGGTGCAGCATGGATTGGGTGGACGGGGCTCTCTGCCTGATCCTCTTGCCGAACTTTGGGCCCTGGAAGCTGACCAGTTGAGAGAAGGCCTGTGCACAACCGGGCCTGGGCCCTTTGGGGCCTGGACTTAGGATTTTACAATTTCCTAACCCTAACCCTAACCCTAACCCTAACCTAACCCTAACCTAACCCTAACCCTAACCCTAACCCTAACCCTAACCCTAACCCTAACCCCACACCTAACCCTAACCACCTAACCCTGCCCCTAACCTTAACCACTTGACACTGCCCCTAAATCTAACCCCACATCTAACCCTGCCCCTAACCCTAACCACTTAACCCTGCCCCCATACCTAACCCTAACCACTTAACCCTGCCCCCATACCTAACCCTAACCACTTAACCCTGCCCCCACACCTAACCCTAACCACTTAGCCCTGCCCGTAACCTAACCCCAGACCAGACCCCACCCCTATCCCTACACCTAACCCTGCCCCTAACCCTAACCACTTAACCCTGCCCCTAGCCCTAACCACATAACCCTGCCCCTAACCCTATCTTCACACCTAACCCTGCCCCTAACAACTTAGCCCTGTCCATAAACCTAACCCCACACTTAACCCCGCCCCTAACCTTAAACCACTTAGCCCGGCCCTTAAACCAAACCCCCTAGCTCCACCCCTAAAATTAACCCCACATCTAGGGGATAGCTGTATCCCCACTCCTAAACCTAGTTAACTAACCCTGCCCGGTCTCTAATCTGGATTTTTTTAGAAATTTTTGTAGGAGGAATTTCGATGATATATGGAGGAATGTGTTTGGGGAGTATATATTCAGGATAGGTTGGTACTTTGGGGGGTTCCCAGAAATGTCTGCCTTGATAAATAATGTTGTAAGAAGGGAGGTAGGGGGGTGGTATGTAGAAATAACTTTAGACAAGGGGATAAGCCAGACCCAAAAAAAACACATTACGGTTCTGGAAGAGCGGGGTAGTAATTGGACATTGTGACACACGCCTGGGACTGATCCCCTATGGCGGGCCTCCCCAGAGGAGGGTGTATAGTAAGAAGAGGCTGAAACACCTGAAGATTCTGGGGCTTGCTACTGATGAGGTGTCATTTATATTCCCCTTAAAGAAATACTTTCTGGGGGCAGTCTGAATGGGGGTCCTGGGATCATTTTGGGATTTTCCTTGAAAAAGCCTGCTTGTGACTTATCACTAGGGCCATCTGGGGCTGTATATCGCTAAGGCCATCTGGGGGTGTTAGATTAGGAAAATATAGGGTTTAGTTTGGAATGAGGAAAAGTTGTGCACAAGAAATTCCATAAAAATTTCTCTTAATTTTCAGTGGGATCATTATCCTTGAAAGATTAAAAACCTAGTTGCCTAAAGTCTCAAGGCCATCTGGGGGTACAAATAGGCACAGACAGGAATTTCTTTTTAGAACAAGGATGGACTGTAGGAGAAATCTAAAATATTAACCTAAGAGCCAAAAGTCTCAAAGCCATTTGGGGGCACAAATAGGCCTAGGGAGGGGATTTCCCCCTTTTTTTGTAATTTAGGCAAAGGTCGATCGGTCCACCAGAAACATCGCCAGCCAGTGCTTTTCTTCGAGTCCCCTAAGTAAACAGTAGCAGTCTGGGGAGACTGTTATGGGGGGGCCGTTGTCCCTAACACCCTATACTCTAACCCTATACTCTAACCCTAACCATAGGAACCCTAATTATATAAACCCTAAACATAGGAACCCTAATTATATAAACCCTAATTATATAAACCCTAATTATGTAAACCTTAACTATATAAACCCTAATTGAAATAACCCTAATTTGAATAAACCTACAAGTTTACCCCAAACAAGATAAGGGCCAAAACAACACCCAACCTAACCCTAACCACATGAACCCTGGGCTAACTAAACACCCACAAGAACCCTATACTCGAACCCTAACCATAGGAACCCTAAGTATATAAACCCTAATTGAAATAACCCTAATTGGAATAAACCTACAGGTTTACCACAAACAAGATAAGGGCCAAAACAACACCCAACCTAACCCTAACCACACGAACCCTGGGCTACTAATACCCCCAAAAGAACCCTAAACCTAACCGCAGGAACCCGGCATCGCAAAGACATGATAATAAAAGCACTAATTAGAATAACCCTAGAGGAAAGTGAACTGTTCTTAAACCCTAATTAAGATGCGTTTGTTGGTCCTTCCAGGTATGATCTGGGTCTGGTGTGTGGTTTTCGGGAGAGATGGCCCATGCACAACCATGTCTCGCGGCCCGTTGGGCCTGAGATTTGGAGTTTTTGCCCCTAACCCAGGCAGTTTCCATGCCTGATTCTGGCACAGCTGCTGCTGCTGCTCCTCAGTCTGTAGCTCATCTTTGCTACACTAAACCATTTAATCAAATCAAAGTGTATATTTACTACAAACTAATATCACAAAACAAGTCACACATACATTTTATGTTAATGCTTATTGATTATCCTTAGCGAAAACAACACCTGATAAACAAGAAAAGTACACTCCGAACGGGACTCGAACCGCGGCTCCAGTGTGAGAGGCGAATGCATTAACATGGAGCTACCAAATCGCATCAAGTTACACAAGGAGGTTAGAGACAACAACTCTTGAGGTTTAGCCTACAGTGGGTGAAAGCCAGCTAGATGATGATCTTAAGACTTTAAGGACAAAAACAAATGTGAATTCTTACCCACTGACTTCTTTCAGAAAAATCCCCAAAGCCTCATTTGCTTAGTTTTTGCTGTCTTTCCCGCTAACTGCCGTTAACTCGTCACTAAGTAACGTTTGTTGATGTCAACGACTGTGCAAGCTCCTCCCTACCTGCTGCATATTCAACAGAGGAAGAAACAGAGTCAGCTCATAGGCTACCGACAGCAAAGGAACATATTCTATAGGCTAGATTATGCCTATGTCTATTTTACAGGCTGTATGCAGTATGTGCAAAGCCAAAGCACAATGAAATAAGGCAAATTATGAATTTGGGGGTTTACATAGGCTTTTGTCCGGTTTCATATTTGTCAGTCAACTATTCAAAATGCATTCGGGCTACACTCAAAACATTCGGGCTGAAGCCCGGCAAAATTAGCTGCCGCCTCTGGTCACATCAGATGCAAAAGCAATTTCAGGCCATTTGCTGAAGTAATAAATGAGTGTTACTGCAAAGTGAAAAACTTTTGGTGCATTATGTAAGGGTCCCACGATATCAATAGTAACTTTCTCCCAAGAAGATGTTGGTGTGAGCACAGGGCAAAGGGGTGCAGTGTGAGTAACAGCGGTTTTGTCAAGACAGGCAGTGCCAGATTTAATAGTCTGTTCCACTTGACAGTCTCTGTTTCATATGCACTATTCCTTGGTGGGTAGCATAAGCTAACTGAATGAACTTGGAGTACATAATAGCTGGTATGATCACTCGATGTGTACCCCAAATTATGAGTCAATCTTGTATAGCTAATTCATTCTGCAAACAGTAAAATGGTGCGATGGCAGGATCCAGACTTTTGTTATTGCGAGGCCATCCTTTTTCAATGAAACCCCTAACAACTTGTAGCACAGGGCAAATCTCACATGCAGATTTCAGTTCTTTGAAAGTAACTGCTCTGAAATCAGGAGACGGTACAGCAACCGTGTCAGGTTCTTGGTCTAAACTATGGTCTGTAACAGGAAGAGGTAGATGTGAAAGGTAGTGAGGTGTAACGTTGTCTCGTCCTGGCTTGTATTCCATGCTATAATTGAAACACAGGAGACACGCTGACCAACGTGCAATTCTCATGCCTGCCTGTACTAACACTTTTGTGGACATGGGCTACGATCAGTTCAGCGAGGGTTAGGTTACGCAAATATGTACACCATTTTTCCGTTGCCCAAACACATGCAAGAGCTTCTTTTCTACTGTAGAATACTTTCTTTCACACTCAGATAGTGTTCTTGAAGCAAAAGCAACAGTGTTTTCCATTGTACCAAGACATTGAGTAAGTACGGCACCAATGCGTCTGTAGTAACTATGGTAGGTCTCGATGGATCAAATAATGCAAGGGCTGGACTGTTCTTGAGCCTCATCAGACCAGTGGAAACAAGTGGATTTGCAGTCCACTAAGCAGTACGTGCAGAGGTTCCAGTAGTGTTGCATAGTTAGGAATTAATTTTGAGTACCAGCCTGCTAGACCTAGAAAAGAGCACAAGGATTGTGCATCATGGGGTGGTGGTGCTTGAGTCATGACTAGAACATGCTGTGTTTGGTTATAAGCCAGCTGCAGAAATAACACGGCCAAGGAAAGGTAGTTGCTTTCTAGATGTCCCTCTCAACAGTGAAGCAATATATTACAATTATTTATTTTATTTATTTAGCAGTTAATACTTCTAAACTGTAAAAAAAAAATAATCAAATTATTCCACAGTATTCAACACCATTTTACTAAAAAATTAAAAATACAAATAATTATATGAAGAAAAAAAAAACAGTAAATTTGCCAGGGCCCCCAGCTGGCCTAGAGTCCTGGGCAAGAGCCCAGTGGGCCAATGCGTTGATCCGTGCCTGGAATCACTTTAACTGAGGCCTCGGCATTGTGTTCAATAGCTTTAGATTCGACACGGCTGACTCAATTTGTCCTACGATAGTAATGGCTTTTTGTAAAGTATAGTTTGTACACATAGAGGTGTAATCGCAGCAAGCAAGCAACAGTGAGATGAGCGGACTACTTTATTTATTTATTTATATTTGTTTTTCGCATCTTGAAAAACAAATCAATCGAGAGCGTACACCTCCAATCTACATCTTGATGTAATCCTTCCTCATGATCATGCAGCGTGTTTTCATCAGCTGAATGGGAGATTAAACACTATTAAATCATGAGACTCGTGCTGCATGTGTAAGCATTCACGCATCCCATTTCGATCAAATATTTAGCCATTTTCATTAAATCGCACCTGCAAAATCCAAAAAATTTGTTTTCAGGTTGAATTTATATTTTAAATAGACTCTGATTTTTGAACACACAATGTGGGTTTATGTTTTCTCATTTAGACGTTTAATGTAATTTTGAGTGTGACCATGATTTAAGGAGAGTGTACCTGTATTAATAAGTATTAATAGTGGCATTTCCTTATTATATCACGTGGCGTTCTGAAAACAAAAAGAAAATGTTTCTGTCTGTCTATCTGAAATGTTAAAGTGGTTTGTGAATTGTTAATCAAGTCAAAAGGCATTCAGATGTCTCACTCTGAAATATTATAATCACACAAACATATTCATTTATATAATTTTTGACTGTATTTTGTCTGTATTTATTTTCTCTTTTCTTTCTTATGCTGGCTCGATCCCCACAGCCACTACCAAGGCCGTAGCTAGTGGGGTGAAAGGTGGTAACGATTCTAGGGGCACAACAAATTCTAAACTATTTTTTAATAGGAAAGGGTCCCAGAGTAATGTACAGTCAGGGGGTCCAGATTAAATTCCTACGGCCCTGGCCACCACCATTGTGTCCTTGAGTAAGACACTTAACTCCAGGTTGCTCCGTGGGGATTGTCCCTGTAACAAGTGCACTGTATAATACATTGGTACTCAGAAGGTTGCTGGTTTGATCCCCACAGTCACCACCATTGTGTCCTTGAGTAAGACACTTAACTCCAGGTTGCTCCGAGGGGATTGTCCCTGTAATAAGTGCTCTGTATAATACATTGGTAATCAGAAGGTTGCTGGTTTGATCCCCACAGTCACCACCGTTGTGTCCTTGAGTAAGACACTTAACTCCAGGTTGCTCCGGGGGGATTGTCCCTGTAATAAGTGCACTGTATAATACATTGGTACTCAGAAGGTTGCTGGTTTGATCCCCACAGTCACCACCGTTGTGTCCTTGAGTAAGACACTTAACTCCAGGTTGCTCCGGGGGGATTATCCCTGTAATAAGTGCTCTGTATAATACATTGTAATCAGAAGGTTGCTGGTTTGATCCCCACAGTCACCACCATTGTGTCCTTGAGTAAGACACTTAACTCCAGGTTGCTCCGGGGGGATTGTCCCTGTAATAAGTGCTCTGTATAATACATTGGTACTCAGAAGGTTGCTGGTTTGATCCCCACAGTCACCACCATTGTGTCCTTGAGTAAGACACTTAACTCCAGGTTGCTCGGGGATTGTCCCTGTAATAAGTGCTCTGTATAATACATTGGTACTCAGAAGGTTGCTGGTTTGATCCCCACAGTCACCACCGTTGTGTTCTTGAGTAAGACACTTAACTCCAGGTTGCTCGGGGATTGTCCCTGTAATAAGTGCACTGTATAAAATCGTCTGCCAAATGCATACATGTAAAAGTAAATGTTAAAAATGTTTAACTTAATAAAATGAAAAATACACACAATACACAATTTGGTTTAATCACATTAACACAAATACTGTCAAAAACAAAATCTACAACAACAAAAAAAATCTGCTAATTTTTTTTAAATCTGCAACAATAAATATATTGAGGTCTGGTGAGGAATATTAAAATGTCCTTTATATAATGATAATGTAAAGGGCAGAATTTTACAGATTTATGTAATGATGGAGCTCAACACTCGTGTTCAGATCCGTTTCTGTCTCAGTTAAGTCAGATGTGAACTTCAGATGGTGTGAATGAAAATGCAGCATTTATTACTTTAACAAGACCTACTGCTCGAACCCTAACTCTATAAACTTGCATCTCCAGTCAGGACCATATTACACAGTAATGGCTGATGAGGGCTGCAATTAGAGTGAAGTACATCCTTTGACCAAGGTGATGCCGGCAGAGGGCCAGTGATTCATGCAGTGATGCCAGTGACGCCGCAGAGGGCCAGTGATCCATGCAGAAGCCAGTGATGCCGGCAGAGGGTCAGGGACGCCGGCAGAGGTCCAGTGATGCAGACAGAGGTCCAGGGACGCCGGCAGAGGTCCAGTGATGCAGACAGAGGTCAGTAAGGTGAACTGCAGTCCAAGTCCAATTTCAGGCAGTGTCCGTGAAGTATCCCATGTCTGACAGTTGGTGCTGGCATCAGTTCATCCTCTGTGAACTGATATAATTCTGAAATGTTTTTTCATGTTGTGAATTAGTTGCTCCTTAAAAGTAAAAAAGATGCCCAATGGAGCCCCTTAGAGGACAGAGTAGGATTTTCTGAAATTGTTTCACGTGCCACCATGATGTTCAGTAGTGAAACCAGTGTGATAAAATAGGAAAACCAAATCTATGGAAATACAAATCATGTTTTGGGTTATTATGGTTTGTTTTTTGGTGGAAATCATGCTGTTAATACAGTGTACAGTGGCCATATAGTAACCATGGAAATTCTTGTGGTTACTATGGTATACCATAACCACCAAATTATCATTTTTATTACCATATTTTTCATTTTCCATTAAAATATGGTTACTACAGTAAAACCATGGTATATTTATCACTGAGGGCATGCAAAACTATTTCAGAAAATAAAATCCCACCGTGTCCTATAAGAGGCTCGTGAGACAACAGCTGCTCCCTGAGAACTGACTGGATTTACAACAGTACTTTATTCTTCATCTGATCTGATTGTACATATCAGTTAATAACTTCAGTTACTGACTGTTAATAAGAAATACAACAAAATCAGTCTTTCAATCATTTCTTCCAGGCTAAGAATGTCATGGTAAAACAGAGAGACGAAGTGTTTAAACTTTGAGAGCTCGTCTGAGATCAGTGTAAAGTTGACGAGACCGCTGGCCATCGCCAGTATCTACAGCTGACTGCGGTAACATTCCTCGCAGGTCGGTCTGGATGTATCCGCTCAATATACTCTGGGAATTCTCCATCGGCACACAGAACCAACCGCACGGATGATTGAATCCTCGAACTGAAACCTTGTTTGTGTTCATCATGGTCGACACTCACACCTGAACAAACAAAACAACAACAAAACATTCAAACACTGACTCCTGAAGAGTGAACGGAGTTCTTTATGAGCTGCTCACATGAAGCTGACAGGAATCTCAGGAAGTTTTGCTTCTCTGGAATCACAATTTCAGTCATCATTTTAAATCATCTATTTAAACTTTATTTTGCCTAATCCAGTAATTCTAACCCCACACACAGACCACATTTATATCACTGCTAAGCAAAAGATCAGCTTTATTTTGTATTTTTTGCATTGAGATTAGATTATTTTATTCAGTTTTGATCACTGATTTATTCAGAGAGTGTTTTCAATGCTAGTGTACTCATCAAAGTTGACCAAATAAACTTTAAAGCTGCACTATATGAGATTCTTTTGGTTGCAAATGTTCAAAACAATGTTCTTGTCTTTCTCCGATTCTTTACAATAATGATTTTTATCAGAGCTGTCTAGATGGATTTGATGTTAAATCACAAATGTACGCATGTTTACGTCATGTCCGGCTGTGGCACGAGAAGAGAGTTGTGTCTAGAAGGTAACTGTCTCATGTCAAGATTCTCTCACATACGTGTTCTGTTGATGTGTCCGCTGAACACCTTTCAGTTTATTAATAAAGGAGTGCATTAAATACTTTAAGTTGGTGAAAACATTTGTGTGTGTAGCACAGTATCAACATCTGTGCTTTAGTAGTGTTTGTACAACTGATCATGGTAACCCTGTACAGTTGCAGTGATATATTACAGTAATGTTTTAGTTACTGTTGTGGTCTTGTGTACCTGTTCAAACAGATTTTTTCTAGATGATGATAACATTTATTATTATTATAAAGAGTCCTGCAGTGATGATCACACGTGACATGCATACACTGTACGAGCTGGTGCTTGTTGATTTCCTCTGCTTGAGATATTTAAATTGAGATTACATGGTCATTTTAAGTTCAGCCAAACAGTCTAATATTAAAATGTATGAGTTAGATTACTCAATATTTCAAATTATGAGCAATTATCATGTGTAGAACAAAATTTTAATCTGAAATGTTAACTTAAAAATTGTATGTAACTGACTGCTTGAATAATTTTTCAGTTCTGTTATCTTATTAGAGTTTACAGTGTGTATAATGTTCTCTCATGCACTACTCGCTCATTTCAAAGCGAATATCAAATAAATATGCAAACGCGTGTCCCCATTCAAGATATCCACAGATGTGCTAACCCTAATCTTGGTATATTAAGATAGAAAGTTATAAAAGGGCGGATTCGAACCCACAACCTTATTCACTAATGATGTCCAACCAGAACACTAGACTAACCGCTAAATGTGTTCACATACGAACATCAACCGGGAGGAGGTGTGTGCCGTGACTGGGCCCCCCCTGAAAGCTCGGGGGCCCCTGCAGCCATGGGCTCCGGGGTGTAGGCCCTTGCTTTAATGGGGTCCTGCCTGATATAATTTGTTTTCTGGTAGGTTTGTGGAAGCTTATATTGGTTGTCATGTTTTAATGCAGCAAGAGAGTTACATTTACATTTATACATTTGGCAGATGCTTTTATCCAAAGTGTCTTACAGTGCACTTATTACAGGGACAATCCCCCCGGAGCAACCTGGAGTTGATTAACAGCCCTGTGCTTTAGCCACTACACCACCACCACTATTTTACTGTACACTGTAACAAACCGCTGCAAGTTTTACAATAATATCCTGTATTCTATCAACTACAGTCTGTTATTGTATTTTGACAAGAATTCTGGGAGTTGTTGTCCAGACTTGAAATGTTATTGTAGAATTGGCAAAGTTTTAAAGAACTGCAGCACCAGCTGAACTAGTGATTTCTCTTTATAAATGTTGGGGAAGCACCGAAATATTTAATGTTATGTTTCAAGTTAAAACATTGGTGAGCTCTACGGCAAAAGGGAGAATATAGAAGGCTTGAAATCTGACTTTAATTCAATGTACGTGATACCCAATCAATACTTATTGTGTGGTTATTAAGAGCAATGTGACATATCTGTGAAAAGGTTGTATAATTTGGCTGATAGGAACAGAACTGTTAATATTGAGAATTGTTAATGAGACAGGTCACATATTTAATAAATACACAATGACTCTTTTAACACAAAAACATTGTTATATGGGATCCATTAGAGACCTGCAGATATCAACAATTGGGATTCAAATCTCATCAATGTGACAATTAAAATAATTTTCAGAAAGGATAAAACTGCGTTAAAAGTGAAAATGAAAAACAAAAGCAACATCATAGATAAAACCTGCATGTAGTAAATAAAAGGTCACAAGCATCATTTATTTATGAAGCAATGCATGCTGGTACCCGCATCATTGTATTATCATTGTAATTCTACAGCAGAGTACTGTTAAATCACAGTTAATCTTGTGACACTGGTCACGTACAGTGTATCTCGCGGTCATTTACAGCAGCAGTATTGTGTACGGTAGTATTTCACAGTCATTTAAGAACATCTTTAACAGTGAATGTGACTGACCGCATGACAGCAGGCAGCTCTGATAGTCAGTCGGGTACGAGAAATCCACAAACTCTCGCGGGAAATGATGTTCCACAGTTGCCCTGCAGTGGTGTATTTCACAACACAACAGCCCTGCAAACACACACAAACATGAGTTCTCTGAGCTCCTCTGATTTCATGTTTAACCCTAAACACACTTTTAATCAGCGTGAGACAAACACACACATTCATACAATTATCCAATTTAATAAATCTCATCGAGTTGTTTGTGGATGTGATGAATAATGCAATGTATGCTGTAAAAATACATCCTGTAAATACTGGCAGCAAAATACAGTAAAAATATTGTAAAAATACAGTAAAAATACTGTGACAATACTGTAACAATGCTGTAAAAAATACTGTGACAATACTGTAAAAATACTGTGACAATACTGTGTGTTACTGTTGTTGAAATGAACAGCTGGATACTGTTTTTCAGCTACAGCTGTCATTATTGTAAATGTGTTGAGTGAATGTTTATGTTTTATTATTTTTTCTTTTAACCTTTCTATTTTGGAAAGCACTTTGGTCAACTGCTGTTGTTTTAAATGTACCATATAAATACAATTGAATTCAATTGTATGTATTTGACTTTATGTAAAAGTATGTTTGTTGATTGGCACCATTGATGAGTGTTGATGTCTATGTGTGTCTTATATTACTCATATTACGCTGAAACCTCACCAGAAACATCAAAGCCCAATTTACTGATATCATGTTGCTGAAATATTAATAATAATATTACATTTTACTTTTATGATGTACAGTATGTGTATTGCATCACTGTTGCCACATATTGCAAGTTAGAATCAGACATTTCCTGAAAATACACTGGCTGGAGGAACATAATACTATAATAATAAAGAAGGTCCAAGGTGCAAACTCAAGAGAACACGAAACAGCAAAATGGAGACTTTAAACAAAACAACAACACTAAATTAAACTAATACTTCTATTCATTCTGAATAAAAACATTTGTACATGTTTTGCACAACTTTTGTAGCCACAATGCATTGATCAAGCATACATACTTTTTCAACCGCAAAGGCTTGTGGGTATTTCACTATTATATCCAACAATGCAGGGCTAAACTGTTATTTTACAGTGTGCAGTTGCATAAAAAATGTATACTGTTAAATCCTGACAACAATTTAAATGTAATATGTACGTTGCTTCAAAGGTTGATTTATATTTTTTACCTTCTCTTTAGACAGACGAGATGATCAGGAACATCATGAATATTAATCACCGTTATTACAACATATGGTTCAAAATGTCACTAGCTTTTACCGAAATGGTATCATGATTTGTAAAGTTCATATTCCCATAATGCCTTGCAAACAATAGCAATTTACCGTAAAACTAGTCACTTCACAATGAGCCTGCTCTTGACAGCAAACTATTGCATTTAATAATCACAGTAGATTGCTGTAGAAATATTGCAGACTTATTTACAATGTATCCACATGTGTTTTATAATGATGTACAGACTCGCATACTGAACAACATTCTCTCTGAACTCGTTGTACATTAACACACAGATATAGATATTGATACACATTCACCTTGTCTAGTGTTTGTACAATCTCCATTGAAGTCATTAAACTGTCCCAGTGTAATCTGTACGGACCCGGTCTGATATACTCCACTATCTTCTGCGGATTCTCTGCAACGATGCCTTCAGTTTTATACCTGCAAATATAACATTGGCATTTCTCACAGAGTTTGACTCAATGGCTCTTGTGTTCTGTATTCTACTTACAGGAAGCCGCTGAACTCTTTTGATGGTTTCCTCCATACAGTCACGTCCTTCTGCACCACAGAAGACAAACAAATCATTTTATGTGCTGAATTAATCAACACAATATCAAACTGAACACACAGACAAGTGTTTAATAATGGAGAATATTAACTGACTGATTTCTTTGCAACACTCCATTCAGATTCATTCAGATGGTGATACGACACGAGAGTTTCCTCGAGATTTGAGCTCATGTGTGACAAACTTTCCATCTGAAACACAAACAAACTCAGTATCATTGTGTTATTACCGTAACATCTGCCCGTCCGAGACGCACACTCGGCTTGCGTTACTGCGTTATTACCGTAAAATCTGCCCGTCCGAGACGCACACTAGGCTTGCAATACTGCGTTATTACCGTAACATCTGCCCGTCCGAGACACACACTAGGCTTGCAATACTGCGTTATTACCGTAACATCTGCCCGTCCGAGACACACACTAGGCTTGCAATACTGCGTTATTACCGTAACATCTGCCCGTCCGAGACGCACACTAGGCTTGCAATACTGCGTTATTACCGTAACATCTGCCCGTCCGAGACGCACACTAGGCTTGCAATACTGCGTTATTACCGTAACATCTGCCCGTCCGAGACGCACACTCGGCTTGCGTTACTGCGTTATTACGTAACATCTGCCCGTCCGAGACACACACCAGGCTTGCGTTACTGCGTCATTACGTAACACCGCCTAACATCGCCGTTAACCCATGGTTTCTGGTTGGGGTATATCCGTGATAGTTTTGGTCGAACAACGTCCTCTACGCACTTCCTGATGAAACACGCTACGCTGTCAGCGTAAACCTCGATGATCGCCATCAGAGGCGGATCGAACATCTCCCAGTCCGTGTGATCAAAACAGTCTTGTAGCGCCAGAGTCTGATTGGTCCGACCAGCACTGGATCGCTCTGAGGGTGGGTGCTTCCTGTTTCAGTTTCTGCCTGTAAGCGGGCAGAAGCAGAACGGAAGAATGGTCCGATTTGCCAAATGGGGGCGGGGAGGGATTTGTAGCCTTCCGGAAGGGAGAGTAACAATGATCCAAAACCCGGTCCCCTCGTGTGTTGAACTTTATGTGTTGGTGGTATTTTGGGGCGATTGCTTTGAAGTTGGCTTTGTTAAAGTCCCCGGCAACAATGAACGCAGCCTCAGGGTGCGCGGTTTCCTGCTCACTTATACACCCATACAGTTCCCTGAGTGCCCGGTCTGTGTCGGCTTGTGGGGATGTACACAGCTGTGATGATAACCGCTGTGAATTCCCTCGGCAGCCAGAATGGTCGACACAGAAGCATGAGATATTCCAGATCAGGAGAGCAAAAAGACTTGATGAAATGTACGTTCCTCTGATCACACCATGATTTGTTGATCATAAAACATACACCACCACCTCTGCTTTTACCAGAGAGGTCTTTCGCTCTGTCCGCTCGGTGCACGGAAAAGCCCGTGATTTCGATGGCCGAGTCTGGAATCTCCACAGCCAGCCAGGTTTCTGTAAGGCACATAACGCAGCAGTCCCTCGTCTCTCGTTGGAAAGAGATCCGCGCTCTCAGCTCGCAGAGTTTGTTGTCCAGAGACTGAACATTTGCCAGTAGTATACTGGGTAGCGGGGGTCGATTTGCACGACGTATTACTCTGATGAGAACGCCGGCTCGTTTTCCTCTTTTCCTTCTGCGTTTCGCGGCCGAAGCAGCACAGACAAAGGGCTCCGCCGGCGTGTTTGTAAACAGCGGGTCGGCATTAAGGATGACATCTGCCCGACCGAGACGCACACTAGGCTTGCGTTACTGCGTTATTACCGTAACATCTGCCCGACCGAGACGCACACTCGGCTTGCGTTACTGTGTTATTACCGTAACATCTGCCCGACCGAGACGCACACTAGGCTTGCGTTACTGCGTTATTACCGTAACATCTGCCCGACCGAGACGCACACTCGGCTTGCGTTACTGTGTTATTAACGTAACATCTGCCCGTCCGAGACACACACTCGGCTTGCGTTACTGCGTTATTACCGTAACATCTGCCCGTCCGAGGCGCACACTCGACTTAGCGTTACAGCGTCATTACGTAACATCTGCCCGACCGAGACGCACACTCAGCTTGCAATACTGCGTTATTACCGTAACATCTGCCCGTCCGAGACGCACACTAGGCTTGCGTTACTGCGTTATTACCGTAACATCGGCCCGTCCGAGACGCACACTCGGCTTGCGTTACTGCGTTATTACCGTAACATCTGCCCGACCGAGACGCACACTAGGCTTGCGTTACTGCGTTATTACCGTAACATCTGCCCGTCCGAGGCGCACACTCGGCCTGCGTTACTGCGTTATTACGTAACATCTGCCCGTCCGAGACGCACACTCGGCTTGCGTTACTGCGTTATTACGTAACATCTGCCCGTCCGAGACACACACCAGGCTTGCGTTACTGCGTCATTACGTAACACCGCGCGAACATCGCCGTTAACCCATGGTTTCTGGTTGGGGTATATCCGTATAGTTTTGGTCGGAACAACGTCCTCTACGCACTTCCTGATGAAACACGTTACGCTGTCAGCGTAAACCTCGATGTCGTCATCAGAGGCGGATCGGAACATCTCCCAGTCCGTGTGATCAAAACAGTCTTGTAGCGCAGAGTCTGATTGGTCCGACCAGCACTGGATCGTTCTGAGGGTGGGTGCTTCCTGTTTCAGTTTCTGCCTGTAAGCGGGCAGAAGCAGAACGGAAGAATGGTCCGATTTGCCAAATGGGGGCGGGGAGGGATTTGTAGCCTTCCGGAAGGGAGAGTAACAATGATCCAAAACCCGGTCCCCTCGTGTGTTGAACTTTATGTGTTGGTGGTATTTTGGGGCTGATTGCTTTGAAGTTGGCTTTGTTAAAGTCCCCGGCAACAATGAACGCAGCCTCAGGGTGCTGCGGTTTCCTGCTCACTTATGCTCTCATACAGTTCCATGAGTGCCCGGTCTGTGTCGGCTTGCGGGGATGTACACAGCTGTGATGATAACCGCTGTGAATTCCCCGGCAGCCAGAATGGTCGACACAGAAGCATGAGATATTCCAGATCAGGAGAGCAAAAGACTTGATGAAATGTACGTTCCTCTGATCACACCATGATTTGTTGATCATAAAACATACACCACCACCTCTGCTTTTACCAGAGGGTCTTTCGCTCTGTCCGCTCGGGTGCACGGAAAAGCCCGTGATTTCGATGGCCGAGTCTGGAATCTCCACAGACAGCCAGGTTTCTGTAAGGCAGATAACACAGCAATCTCGCCTCTCGTTGGAAAGAGATCCGCCTCTCAGCTCTGCAGAGTTTGTTGTCCAGAGACTGAACATTTGCCAGTAGTATACTGGGTAGCGGGGTCGATTTGCACGACGTATTACTCTGATGAGAACGCCGGCTCGTTTTCCTCTTTTCCTTCTGCGCTTCAGCGGCCGAAGCAGCACAGACAAAGGGCTCCGCCCGGCGTGTTTGTAAACAGCTGGTCGGCATTAAGGATAACATCTGCCCGACCGAGACGCACACTTCGGCTTGCGTTACTGCGTTATTACCGTAACATCTGCCCGACCGAGGCGCACACTCGACTTGGCGTTACTGTGTTATTACCGTAACATCTGCCCGACCGAGGCGCACACTAGGCTTGCGTTACTGCGTTATTACCGTAACATCTGCCCGACCGGAGCGCACTGACACTCGCTTGCGTTACTGTGTTATTAACGTAACATCTGCCCGTCCGAGACACACACTCGGCTTGCGTTACTGCGTTATTACCGTAACATCTGCCCGTCCGAGACGCACACTCGGCTTGCGTTACAGCGTCATTACGTAACATCTGCCCGACCGAGGCGCACACTCAGCTTGCAATACTGCGTTATTACCGTAACATCTGCCCGTCCGAGACGCACACTAGGCTTGCGTTACTGCGTTATTACCGTAACATCGGCCCGTCCGAGGCGCACACTCGGCTTGGCGTTACTGCGTTATTACCGTAACATCTGCCCGACCGAGAGCGCACACTAGGCTTGGCGTTACTGCGTTATTACCGTAACATCTGCCCGTCCGAAGCGCACACTCGGCCTGCGTTACTCGCGTTATTACCGTAACATCTGCCCGACCGAGACGCACACTAGGCTTGCGTTACTGCGTTATTACCGTAACATCTGCCCGACCCGAGGCGCACACTCGACTTGCGTTACTGTGTTATTAACGTAACATCTGCCCGCCCGAGACACACACTTCGACTTGCGTTACTGCGTTATTACCGTAACATCTGCCCGTCCGAGGCGCACACTCGGCTTGCGTTACAGCGTCATTACGTAACATCTGCCCGACCGGAGACACACACTAGGCTTGGCGTTACTGCGTCATTACGTAACATCTGCCCATCCGAGACACACACTAGGCTTGGCGCTACTGCGTCATTACGTAACATCTGCCCGTCCGAGACACACACTAGGCTTGCGTTACTGCGTCATTACGTAACATCTGCCCGACCGAGACGCACACTCAGCTTGCAATACTGCGTTATTACCGTAACATCTGCCCGCCCGAGGCGCACACTAGGCTTGCGTTACTGCGTTATTACCGTAACATCTGCCCGTCCGAGACGCACACTAGGCTTAGCGTTACTGCGTTATTACCGTAACATCTGCCCGTCCGAGACGCACACTCGGCTTGCGCTACTGCGTTATTACCGTAACATCTGCCCGTCCGAGGCGCACACTCGGCCTGCGTTACTGCGTTATTACCGTAACATCTGCCCGACCGAGACGCACACTAGGCTTGCGTTACTGCGTTATTACCGTAACATCGGCCAGTCCGAGACGCACACTAGGCTTGCGTTACTGCATTATTACCGTAACATCTGCCCGTCCGAGACGCACACTCGGCTTGCGTTACTGCGTCATTACCGTAACATCTGCCCGTCCGAGACACACACTAGGCTTGCGTTACTGCGTCATTACGTAACATCTGCCCATCCGAGACACACACTAGGCTTGCGTTACTGCGTCATTACCGTAACATCTGCCCGCCCGAGACGCACACTCGGCTTGCGTTACTGCGTTATTACCGTAACATCTGCCCACCCGAGACGCACACTCGGCTTGCGTTACTGCGTTATTACCGTAACATCTGCCCGCCCGAGACGCACACTTGGCTTGGCGCTACTGCGTTATTACCGTAACATCTGCCCACCGAGACGCTACAACTCGTCTTGCGTTACTGCGTTATTACCGTAACATCTGCCCGCCCGAGACGCACACTCGGCTTGCGTTACTGGCGTTATTACCGTAACATCTGCCCGTCCGAGACACACACTAGGCTTGCGTTACTCGCGTTATTACCGTAACATCTGCCCGTCCGAGACGCACACTCGCTTGCAGATTACTGCGTTATTACCGTAACATCTGCCCGTCCGAGACGCACACTCGTCTTCGCGTTACTGCGTTATTACCGTAACATCTGCCCGTCCGAGACACACACTAGGCTTTGCGTTACTGCGTTATTACCGTAACATCGGCCCGTCCGAGATGCACACTCGGCTTGAGTTACTGCGTTATTACCGTAACATCTGCCCGCCCGAGACGCACACTCGGCTTATGCGTTATTACCGTAACATCTGCCCGACCGAGACGCACACTCGGTTTGCGTTACTGCGTTATTACCGTAACATCTGCCCGCCCGAGACGCACACTCGGCTTGCGTTACTGCGTTATTACCGTAACATCTGCCCGCCCGAGACACACACTCGGCTTGGCGTTACTGCGTCATTACGTAGCATCTGCCCGCCCGAGGCGCATACTCGGCTTGCGTTACTGCGTTATTACCGTAACATCTGCCCGCCCGAGACGCACACTCGGCTTGCGCTACTGCGTTATTACCGTAACATCTGCCCACCCGAGACGCACAACTTCGTCTTGCGTTACTGCGTTATTACCGTAACATCTGCCCGCCCGAGACGCACACTCGGCTTGCGTTACTGCGTTATTACCGTAACATCTGCCCGTCCGAGACACACACTAGGCTTGCGTTACTGCGTTATTACCGTAACATCTGCCCGCCCGAGACGCACACTCGGCTTGAATTACTGCGTTATTACCGTAACATCTGCCCGTCCGAGACGCACACTGCGTCTTGGCGTTACTGCGTTATTACCGTAACATCTGCCCGCTCCGAGACACACACTAGGCTTGCGTTACTGCGTTATTACCGTAACATCGGCCCGTCCGAGACGTACACTCGGCTTGGCGTTATTACCGTAACATCTGCCCGACCGAGATGCACACTCGTCTTGCGTTACTGCGTTATTACCGTAACATCTGCCCGCCCGAGACGCACACTCGGCTTGCGTTACTGCGTTATTACCGTAACATCTGCCCGTCCGAGACACACACTAGGCTTGCGTTACTGCGTTATTACCGTAACATCTGCCCGTCCGAGACGCACTTCGGCTTGAATTACTGCGTTATTACCGTAACATCTGCCCGTCCGAGACGCACACTCGTCTTGGCGTTACTGCGTTATTACCGTAACATCTGCCCGTCCGAGACACACACTCGGCTTGAGTTACTGCGTTATTACCGTAACATCTGCCCGTCCGAGGCGTACACTCGGCTTGCGCGTTATTACCGTAACATCTGCCCGACCGAGGCGCACACTCGGTTTGCGTTACTGCGTTATTACCGTAACATCTGCCCGTCCGAGGCGCACACTCGTCTTGGCGTTACTGCGTTATTACCGTAACATCTGCCCGTCCGAGACACACACTCGGCTTGAGTTACTGCGTTATTACCGTAACATCTGCCCGCCCGAGACGCACACTCGGCTTAGCGTTATTACCGTAACATCTGCCCGACCGAGACGCACACTCGGCTTTGCGTTACTCGCGTTATTACCGTAACATCTGCCCGCCCGAGGCGCACACTCGGCTTGCGTTACTGCGTTATTACCGTAACATCTGCCCGCCCGAGACGCACACTCGAGCTTGCGTTACTGCGTTATTACCGTAACATCTGCCCGCCCGAGACGCACACTCGCTTGCGTTACTCGCGTTATTACCGTAACATCTGCCCGCCCGAGACGCCACACTCCGGCTTGCGTTACTGGCGTTATTACCGTAACATCTGCCCGCCCGAGACGCACACTTTCGGCTTGCGTTACTGCGTTATTACCGTAACATCTGCCCGCCCGAGACGCACACTCGGCTTGCGTTACTGCGTTATTACCGTAACATCTGCCCGTCCGAGACGCACACTCGGCTTGCGTTACTGCGTTATTACCGTAACATCTGCCCGTCCGAGACGCACACTCGGCTTGCGTTACTGCGTTATTACCGTAACATCTGCCCCTCTGAAACACAAATGAAAGATTTTGCTATTGTAATAGAATCTCTGCGAGAGTTCATTCAAACGGAATTCACTCGGAACAAATTATTATGAAAAAAATACTTTGACACTCAAAACTTACAGACAGCCCTAAAACCTTTAAGTGTAATAAACCTCAAACAGCTATCTGCCGCTGATGAAGTTTAAAAGTTCACTCTAAACCTTCATTAATACACTATAACGCTTTATATCCGAAATAACGACACTGTTTTTAAGACGTACCGTGTCGGTGAATGTCGCTGATTTTGGTTTCTTCTCTCACGTATTTATTTTCTGATTGTTTTAACATGAGAGCAAAATACATTTCAACCCCCAGAGCTGGACAACCAATCACAATATTCAGCTCCGCCTAAACTAAATTCCCCACATGTGATTGGGCAAATGCAATGGGCGGTGCTTAGACTCGGGATCTGATTGGTTATCT